>NC_064879.1:3458816-3578816 GCF_943734665.1 Anopheles aquasalis
CAGGTTGAACAGACAGTAAGGAAGCCCTAGTGCAGAACCGTAGTGTGTCTCAACGATGGATTTTGCTGCAGTGGTTAGTTGATAGAAGCTCGCCGAGCGGGAATGGTTGAGAGCTGAGAGTGGGCCAGACCGATCAGGCCTGGATGCAAGGTAGTTGTTGATTGCTGTTGTTGCACCGCCCCATTCCACATCCATTCGCTATTTGATTTTTGATTGAAGACTCCAGATCCAGGAAGAAATGGTAGAACGTTGATAAATGGTGTGCTTGACATAACATAACACAGAAACATAGAGCTGGTTCTAGACGATTCTGCTAACGTTGATTGGTGTCCACCGTTCTCTCGTAAGGCTTCCTCCCTTTACGTCTGCGTACGCGTTCGGTCGGTTAATCAGGTGTGGTGTATTAGGTTACGGTGGGGGGCAAAAGTAGACCAAAGAGCCAAAAAGTAAGAAGGAGAAAGCAAGCGACCACCAAAAATCAAATCACACCCCGGTAGACCAGAGACCAAGGGACCCGGCAAGGAGAAAGTCGCGCACACGAAACGATGACACTCATTGGTGCGGCGCCTCCCGCCTAACAAAAGAGCGATCGGGTATCTGGGGCATAAAATGCCAATGCGAACCCAGTTAAAACCTCACCAAGGACACCTCAAAAACACCCTCCCGCGGGGGGCGGAATGTTATTCCAGATGGGAACAGACAGTGTCCTTGCCTCGTGGCCCGCTGGTCGGCGGAAACAGTACCGTTGGAATTGTGCGCGCCCGGTTAAATTTTGGGGGGGGGGGGGGGGGGGGGGTTTGATTTTTTCTTTTGGGAGTAAAGAATGCAAGCCGATTCCACGCCATCATGATCTCATCTCCCCCCCCCAGCCCGGCCCCTCGGTGGTGGTGGCCGGACACATTTTCCCTCTCGCTCCCCGCGAGCTTCATCATTTCATTCATGTGTATGTGTATTGGGCCAATTTTCTGGCTGGTTCCTCTATCTAGCCACCTTAGCTACCGGATGGGACACGCCAGGAATGGGGAATCGATCGAGGAAAGAACAGCAGCAGCAGCAGCAGTAGCAGTAAAAGAAGAAGACGCTGGGTGTATGAGTAAGTGTGAGAGTGGAAGAGATAGATAGAGAGATAAATGCGATGCGTGGAACCACACTCGTTGGGTTGGGCTGGGTTGAGTTTGGGGTGGCGGGTGCCGTGAATAGTTGCGCGATGACGAAACACACGCGACCGTGCCAAGCGGACCACGCACGATCTCTCTCTATCTCTCTCTCTCTCCATCGTGCGGAATGGGGTGGTGTGCACACGCAAGCGCACTTCGCTATTCTACCCCCCCTACCCCCGTGGCATCTTTCATCGCACACTTTTTCCTAGACACCATTCTTCGCTCTTCAACGTTCTTCTTCGTACCACCGGCCGCAACCACACCTGGACCCCCCCTGGAGATCCGCGATGCGCTTACATCCCAGGGCTGGTGCGTTTCCTCTCCACACCACTCCCACCCATCCATCCCATTTTCGATCGCCGGACGTGGAAAGAACGTGCTCGACACCGCTCGACGCGCTCCAAAAGGTTATCATGCTCCTTATGCTTTCAATGCTCGCTTATCGTGCGGCTGGGTGCGAGGTGAGTTCAATCGCGATTAGCGATTGATTGGACCACACCGTGGCGCAGTTGCCAGGTTGTCCACAACAACAAACGTTGATGCAACGCAACAAGTGCCAACGAAAGGGAAGAGCGGAAGAGCGGCAAATGGAGAAAAAAAAGCGGGCTGATGATCTTGATGACCGAACACACCCTCGCGAATGGGTCGCGCAGCGATCGCGAGTGAGAAAAGGATACCATTCGTGTTTGTGGTCGCATGCGTAGTGTGCGTAGCCTGGGGTGAATGATTCTTCTGCTGCTGCTGCTGCTGCTGCTGCTGTTTTTCGCCTAGAACTAATAGGATAATCATTAGCAGCAACAACAAAAAAAAACAAGACTGAGGGAAAAAGGAAGGAAACAACACACATACATACACACCAACACAAAAGGGTGCGTGAACACACCAGCAACACGCGCGATGGTTTTCGCCGTGTGTACGCCTGTTTGTGTAAAAAATCACGCGGGTGCGCGCACAAATACAGAGAGAAAGAGAGAGAGAGCATTCCACGAGCGCGTCATCTGTGTTTCCTCTCTCCTAACTCATTGCACCTTTGCAGCCCACCCCGACGCCCCCTTCACACCCTTTTTCGATCTCTTGTGGGTGGTTTGAAGAAAAGGAAAAGGAAAAGGAAAAAAGGGAATGGAAAACTTCGGCGGATGCGCCACTAAAATGCGCCGAAAATAAGCATGACGACCACGGATGACGACCGAGGGACCGTCGTCGTCGTCGTTGTCGCCACCATCGAGAGGGTTACGCGTACGCGTACGTTTGTTTGTGTGTGAGCAATCGCGCGCACGCTTAGGTGGTACCCGGTGGTGGTGTGCGCCCGGCGTGCCGCTGCTGCTGATATTGCAACCGCGTCGTCAGCCGGAGACAGGAGATGATAGGGCGCTGCTAGAGCCCAGTGCAATGCGTTAGTTGAAGGTTTGCGGGGGGGGGGCGCGAGAGGGAAGTTTGCAGAACGGAAGCGCTAAATAACGGTGGGGGCAAAGGCATAGGGGCGCACCAGTCATCACGATGCCGCGGAGTGACCACCGGTCACACATTGTCATCCCCACCGGTTGCCAGAGAAGGAATGTGACAGAAGGGGAGGAAGGGAGGGGGGGGAAGGGGGATTTGTTCTTACCTTTCGCTGGTGCTGCCGCAGTCGCGGTCGCCGCTGCCGTTGTCGTCGCCGTCGCCGTCGTCGTCGTGGGCTCAGTTTTTGCGCCAACCTCCTCCTCCGGCTCACTGGAAACCATCTTTGCTGCCTTCGTCCCTTCGGTTTCGCTCGCTTATCGCAGAACCGGTGTGTGCACCAACACCTTCTCTCTTTCTCTCTCACTCACACACACACACACTGTGGGCTTCCGGTTTCGTCTCCGGTGTCCGGATGACTGTTGCTGTTCTTCTAGTGTTCTTTGATAGAATCACAAACTGCGCTATAAAACTGTAGTAATCCGCTGCAGTCGCGTAAGACAGAGAAAGAGAAAGAAAGAGAGTGAGTTAGATAGAGAAAGAGGTGTTGGTCAGCGTCAAAGAGTTGATCAATCGCTGGCTGGCTCGCTTTCTTGCCTTCAACCGGGACTCCTAACACACACGCGCAAATATAAACATTCGCGAGATGATGTGGGGCGTTTGGCGAGGGGCGAGTGGAAAAGAAAAGGGGTGTTGGTGGAGCTGGCAACGACAGGAACCAACATGTTTTCGCACCGCACGATGGTGGTGGTAGAACGGTGAGCTCGGTTAAGTGGAGCAATCGCGGCGCTGAGAAAAGTCGAAGTAAAAATGGAGGAAAAGAAAATTGATCGCAAAAAGATGGTAACGGGGTGGCGAGCGGGCGGGCGGGCAGTGGTGGTAGTAGCTAGGGAAAAGCTGGCTGCAGCCGACAGCGAATACAGCGAGCGAGCGCACACATACTGGTGGTGGTGGTGGTGGTGGTTGTTTCATTGCCACGGTCGATTGGCACACGGACTGGTCAATTCGGTGGTCAATTAGTTAGCTCACATCCCCCTTCCACCCCGCCACCACACACACACACACGCATTACTACGCTGACGGGGCGGTGGGGTGCATGGAGAGCATAGTAGAAAAATGTAGGACGAAACGGATGGTTGGTTCCGGGGCCGGGCAGTGGCCCCGAAGAAAATGGGCAGATGAACGGGCAGAAGGCGCCGACGACGACGATGGACACGCGGGCAGCAAGCAGGGGGCCCCATCATCGTGGTCAGCGACGACGCAGCATGCCGAATCCGTTGGCGCGTTTATGGTGGCGAGTTGAGAAGGTTTTTTGCCGGTGTGCGGATTGTCACTTTTCCGATTTTGTAATGGAAGGCAGATGGCGTGGGACGAGGGGGAAAAACGCTCGAAGCCGGATTATTGTTGGAGAAAGAAGAAAGATAGACCAATAAAAAAGAGAAAAAGAGGCAAGGGGGGGGGGGGGGAGAGTGCGCGCAAAAGGAGCGACGACGATGGCGTCCGCAAGCCTTTATGTATGCGTACACGTTCTCAATGATCTCGTAGCCGCGGTAGCTCTTTCCCTTCTCGATGCTTCCGTTCAAGCGGGAGGGTGCGAGTGTGCGTGCGTGCGTGAGTACGTGCATGCGCGGCGAGCAATGGCGGCGACGGTTGGCCCTGCTTGCGCTGCAACCCCTACCCTCACTGCACAGCATCCACACCACAATTGAAACCGGGCGGAAAATGGTGGAGGAAGTGTTGGGCATGATGGGCCTCGGATGATGCGCCACGGCACACACCGGGAAATCGTTATGCGGACCGCGTTCCGCTTTTCTGACGCACATACGCACATGCCACCAACTCAATGCGTCCACTGCTGCTGCTGCTGCTGATGGTGGTGGTGGTGGTGGTGCTGCTGCTTGGTTTGCCCGCCGCAAAAGGTGCCGGGCGTGCCCCCAGGGCGCACCGATTAAAATGTAGCACCTTTGGGCCCCTTTTCTACGTTACCCGTTCCTTTACCACACCAGCAATCTTCGCAACCATGGGAAACTCACTCACTATGTGTTTGCTTTCAGGTCGTCGTCGTCGTCGCCACTTGTAACCGTCGCACGTTGTTCCGTGAGCTCAACCGCACACTACGACAATCTACGAAACAGTGAAAAATCCCGGTTCCCGTACGACAGAAATCGCTCAAGCGCCACTCAAAGTCCCCTGCTAACCCGTACGACAGAAATCGCTCACGTGCCACTCAAAGTCCTCTGTTAATGTTTAACAGAGCAGCTAACAGAGCGAGGTAAAAGACTAAAATAGGCCCCCCCCCCACGGTGAGTTACTGAGTGATCGAAAAAAACCCTTTTTAACTGATTAAATGCATTTTTTCATCCCTCCCTCCTTCCCGAATACATCAATTTACGTTTCCGCATATTTTAATGAAGGTTTTGTTATTAAAAATGCTGAAATTAACGTTTTTTTCGGTCACTCAGTAACTCGTCGTGAGTGGGGGGGCCTATTTTAGTTTTTTACTAATGGTCGTTATTGAACGTGAAAATTGTGAGCCTTTTTGCTGCATTACCCAACAACTCTCGTTGTTTTATACAACCACAAGGTCACAATGAATGAATTCTACAGTTAAACATTGATCTAGAGATTGAAAACCAAAGGTTTTCAAAGTCGATTCCGATCCAGTACCGTAAAACTACTGAACAGATTGGTTTGAATTTTTTATCACACAATCTGTACACTCTTTGTCAGGTAGTCCCTTAGAGATTTCATGAAAATTGTTGATAGATTATTAAAAAAAAATCTTTAAAAATCGTGTTTTTAGGCAAAATGACAAATAGCATCTCTTATTTATAGGGGTTTTAGCTTATCGTCCACAAAATATGATCAAAAGTTGTTTGATTCTCTCAAGATTTCGGATGTCTTGATTTTTGAGTAAGAAGTTTTGATCTGTAGAGTGGGATTTCGATTAAATCTTTCATTGATTAATTAATTAATCGTTCAAGCAATTCTAAAACGGGCTAAATCTCAGTCATCCCTGACCTACCTCAAGGCCATTTTCAAGGTTACTGCTGATTTCAGCTCTTTAATGATTTCCTGTAAAATAAGCCTTTTTCATGAGCGTTTGAGCTGAAATCGGAAATTTCAAACTTTGTCATGGGGGTTGCGATCGAAAATCATTCGAAAAAAGAACTCGATTTCGAAAACTGCTGCACGGTTATAGCCGGGGATACACGAAGCGTAAACTCTCGTATAAACTCAGAGCGCAATGCCAAAAAGTTTACGTTTGCCGTTTACACGGTGTAAAAAAGATTAAAGGTCCACGGAGCATAAATCCTAGCGTAAACGCTGTTTGCAAGCGATTTGCCTCACTATATTTCCTGTTTGTGGTTTGCATTAATAGTGAGTGATCATTACTAGCGGTTTTAAATCTTTTTCTTCGGAAAAAAGATCCTATTTTTCTCACAAAAGTCGATAAAAGTTCAGTGTAATTCGGATTACGCGTCTCAACCCGGTCATGTAAACATGTTCAAGTGTAAATTAATTTTATATTTACGCTTGAGTTTACGCTTCATGTATCGCCGGCTTATGACCAAACAAATAAAACGAATAAAAAAATGTTTCGAAAAACAAATAAAACGACCGTTGTTTCAACGGCTGGTTCAACGCTCGTGGGCAGGGAATAGCTCTTGTGGGTTTGGAAGAAGGAGTAAGGCTTTAAGAAGTAAATAAAAATACGAAACGAGATGACATGAGACAAGCAGAGAAAATTGTTCTTTTTATTTAACGTATGCATTAAAACAAAGGGACAAAAGATGCTGATCCGACCGAATCCGAGGAAAAAGTGACTACATCGCTGTGTGGGATTGGCCGTGAGGTCGTTGCAGCTGGCCAAACGCAGTTAAGAAGTAGAAGTAGTATAACATTTGACCAAAGCAATCACAAAGGACATTACACATGGTTGGTATTGTAAACAAACTGGACGAGAAAAAGAGAAAACGGACTCAAGATCTCTAACAAAATTAATCCTCGCGACCTGTTAGGCATTGCAATCCGACATACACCCTTACAACGTTTGCGGTAAACAGAATTGTTAATCCAACCCCAACGCTCTCTCTCCCTCAACCCACTTTCCTTTCACTGTTATCAGACCGCAGTCCCCTTCCGTAATCCGCATATTCCCTTGACCGCACAACGAGAGCAGCTGCAGAAGGAAGGATCGAAGGAAGGCTCTCGAGGTGCCCTCTTACCGTCATCGGCGTTATCGTTGCTCAGTGACGGTCATCGACAGTCTTCTGTTAGGCTGGACATTTTTCTGGAAGCCGGAAGCTTGCAGCCCCCCCCCCCCCTCCCCTTTGTCGGGATTGTCAAACCAAACACTCATAAAGCATCACATTTTCACAACTTCAAAATGCTGCCAACAATAGAAAAATTGGGGAAATTCAACAAAAAATCAACGGGGGCTCCCTGGATAATTTTCTAATCGATTAAAAGATTGATTTGCATATTTTAGATGACCCACCCAAAAAAGTACATTTTTGCCGGCATGCATTTCTAAATTTGATGCCATGAATGAAGTTTCCAGTATGTCTTCCCCAAACTACAACCAAATAGTGCCGAAAAGTGGTAGTTTAATATGACACTTACTTGAAACAACTATAACTGATTGGTTTCTTCACAAAAACAAAAAAAAACTCAAAATTGATCCAATTTCTGATCCGCGTTAACCCGAAAGCTTCCCTCGCTCGAATCGCGAAACTGCACTGCGATGCGGCACGGTGGGATGTATATACAAATCCTCTGCCCTTCTCCGTCATCCGATATACCCAATTCTGGATCCAGGGAGCGACCTGCGAGGCACCTAATCTTCATCGCCCGACTGGCGTTAGCGTGTTAATTAAATAGAAAGCAAAGGGCCCTAAATTCACCCCCCCAAGGGATCGCCCAGGATGGGCCGGATTCCGACCTGGAACGGTACACGTTCGACTTTCGACTCCCGGTCCCTTTTCTGGCTTGGGGGCAGGGCAGAGTGTAGAAGAGAGAGGGGACCATCGCGAGACCATCTGCCGGAACTGCCCGGGCGGGTAGTTGGATGAAATGGGGTGAAATTCGGAAATGGGGGGGTGGGGGATGCCTACCCTACCTCAGGGCTCAGGACCTCAGGATGGGCTCAGGACCGTGCAAACCGGCCAATAACACTCGGCTTATCGGTGGTTGCGGTCGCGTTCGGAGCCACCAACCGACCGAAGAGTGGCCATTCCTTCTTCTCTTCCTTCTTGCCAACCCCTGCTACTGCAACACCGCCAAGAATCGATTTCTGTGTGTGTGTGTGTGTGTGTGTGAACCGCCTTGTTCCTTGCCGATACCTTGACCACGGCCCAGCTGCGTACCGTTTCGGGCTGCGGCCCAATCGTCAGGCCGAAACGTTTCAAATCGGTATAATGTGGTGACCCAGAGGGGGGATGGGGCTTGGGAAGGCTTGCTGGCTGGTTGGCTCGCTTGGTCTTAAAATATTAATTTACTCCCGGTTCTGCTCCACTTGCCGCTGGCTGGCTGCTGGCTCATCAATATTCATTGGTAAAACGACAATTAATGAGTTTTTACCACCACTACCACCACCAGCAACCAGTCTGGCCCTTGCACGCTTGCAAGTTACATTAGTGCCCTCCCTCGATGGAGCGAGCGCCGACCTGCACCAATACTGGCTAGGCTGGGCGAAATGGGCGAACGGGCATCCGAGTTTCTTCCAAGGAGTCCGCAGGCCGTCGAGCCTTCCGGGCCGACCATTCTGGCCGGTCACGCGTTTCAGGTTCGTGTGTAGATCGTAGGAAGAGGAAATCGTAGAGCGTGTAAGGAAAGAAATCGCCTTTTACCACTCAAAACAAAAAAAAAAAAAACAAAAAAACACGGAAGTTAAAAGAAAATCCCCAAGCCCAAGCGGAGCGAAGAAAACGGCAATAAAGATGGCACCCGGTTCCGGGGTCCGGTTGGGACCGTTGGGTTGCTGTCGAGTGGACCACGAACTGATGAAACGGAAAGTGGGCTGTAAAAGTGGGCGGCGAAATTGGTGAACCGAATGGAAGGAAAGCGAAGCGTTTGAAGCACCCGTCCCAGAACGTGGAAAAGTTCGGTCGGATTGCCGAGCGTCGCCTCCCGGTCACTGCATGGGGCCGGATGTTGACCGAAGCCACAAAAAGGGGGGGGGGGGGGGTAAAGGTTTCCAGTAGAACGTTCGCGGTGCCACGTCCGTCACTGCACCGAACCGGAAATACCCGCCGGGAGATCAATCAAAACTTTTTCTCACCCATACCACCCATACCGCCAAGTCCCAAGTGTGGCCGCGTTTCGTCCGGACGCGCTATGCGGGTTGCCCGGGCCGTTTATCGAGGGGGCCGTCACTGGGCTGGAAAATGAAGCACAAAATTGGAATCCCCAAACCTGGCGGTAGGTGGGGGTGAGGGGAAGCGGAGGGGGATGGTTTTAAGAAACTCCTGAGGGGGTTGGGGGGAAAAAAAGGAAGAAGAAGAATACAGTGTACCAGCGAATGCCGGAGGTTGACGGTGCGTGGCCAGTCAAAGGGGATCCAGTGACACACACTCTCGAAGAGAAAAGTTCTTGCACACTCCCCCCCCCCCCCCCTCCCCGTTCGGGGGCCCCCATGAACCTCAGCTCAGGAGAGTTTCCTTGGAAACTCTTGCAAACTTCTACCGTAAGCCGACACATATGTGTAGTGGTACTTTTAGCGCACCCAGACATGTGGCACGATGTGTGGTGGTGACACCTCCCTATTCTCCTCTGCCGCAGTGGGCAGCTGCGCCCTTTAATCTGTTCCATTATTATCGTTACTAATTTTCGGCTGCAACTATACACACCCAACTCCCCCATTCAAGCAATGCTCACCTCTTTGTCCTCCTCTTTACACGGTGCAAATGGGCCGGTCCGGGCCGGAGTTGGTTCCAGCTCATGTTCCGACACACAACGGGACGACGTTGGCGTTGGCACACAGGTTCTTGCTTCTCAACGAACCTCGGGCGCTATAGCAGACATACACTATGTTTCATAACGATAGCCTCGCCCTGTTTTTTCGATTTCGCGCTCGAATAAAGCTCCCCAAAAAAAATTAAAAATACTGTAAATGTTCTTGAAAATGATTGCTAGGCCATTATGCCAAAATGATTGCTAGGCTAGGAGCCATATTTGAAGCAAAACCATCGTGAATAAATATTTTTTTATCAGTAAAATAACGCCGCCACGGCGGTACTTGCCTACTTAAAGTATACAAACATCAGTGTAATGTCCTGGCCAGCGATTTCTCCGGGCTTATATCAGGTGGAGAATGATTGGCGGATGTTAGTTAGTGATGTTTACGGGAATGGTAGGCAATTTGACACCATAGATCAGGAGCTAATAAGAGTGCATGGCGATCTCCTTGCGCACTGCAACATTTTTCATGCTCGCTGTAAGCAGGCCATCTCGCATTTCCAGGCACTTAATAGTAGAGGAGGAGTTGCTGATTGTAAATAAAATAACATTGATAGCCTAATGAATTGTTTTCCATCTTCATTTATTTTTTTTTGTATGGTGAGGCTATCATTATGAAACACCTCATTTTTGGATTTTTGGTTCCCAAATCCACAATTTTTAATAGTTTTTCAAAATTCAAACGGCATACGTCTTTTAACGATGAAAAGAACATTTACAATATTTTTTATTATTTTTGGGGAGCTTTATTCGAGCGCGAAATCGAAAAAACAGGATGAGGCTATCATTATGAAACATAGTGTAGAGAGAGACAGAGACAGAGTAGGGATGAAGTTGCAGATGCAGTTGCGGTCGGCACGACACAGCACAGCACGCCGCAAGCACCGTACGGGAGAGTAATCGTAACTGGCATTTACCATTGGCGTGGTTTATATGTGAACTTCGTCTAGTATGCTCACGTTCGCGGCATTTGCATATGCATCCGAGCAGTATACCGTTTGATGGCTTCACCTTGTCCACTGCACGGTGATGAGTGCCGAGGGGAGGATGCATTACCTGCAAGTAATGCCCTAGTCCAGTCCAGTCCAGTCCAGTCCAGTCCAGCCATGACGGTTCTGCGCCCACGCTGGTATGCTAGCAGCTGACGAGCAGACACAATGCAACCCCAGACCACCCGTGAAACCTTTCCCAAAAAGCGTTCTATCGGGCCAGTGTTTACTTATACATTCAGCGCAGTTCCGCAGGGGGTTCCGGCAAACTATCGGCGGTCATCCTTCCTAATTCGATTCGGAGAGTCTGCTCTCGGTGGTGGATGGACGTGGACGCTGCGGAACCAGCAACCGAGCAATGGCCGCTGTCGAGCGTATACATCGATCAGGCTTCCGGGCACGGTGGTCCCCTGCATCTATCACAATTACCTTTCCTGGTCCAGGGTGCAGAGAGTGCATACTACCATGATCAAAAATAAACCGGAATTTGGTCATAAAAAGAAAAGTACTTGTTTTTTCTTCAAAATTCAAATTGTCCCCTTCAAAGTAGTCCCCGTCGGATGCAATGCACTTGTGCCAGCGTTTGATCCACTCCTGGAAACTTTTCTGTATAGTCATTTTTTATACTATCATACTTTTAGTATAATCATTAGTGCCTCCGGCGATTTTAGCTTTATTGCCTCCATACTCTCAAAACGAGATCCTCGTAGTGGTTTTTTGAATAAATTTAATAGGAAAAAGTTACATAATACGAAATCAGGTGAATTGGCCGGTTGTTGAATGGTATTGGTATTGTTTTTGATGAGAAACTCACGAATAATCAACGCATCATGAGATGGCGCATTATCGTCATGGAGAATCCACGTGTTGTTACACGACAAAGCAGATTTTTTTGTTTGCGGATAAATCCAAATGATATGTTGGTGGTCTCAGCTATCTCCCTTATCGTCAATATGCGCTTTTCGATCAACAATTATCGGATTTCATCGACGTTTTCGTCAGTTTTGGATGTCAATGCCCTTCTAGGACGACAATCGTCCTCAACAGCCTCACGATCACTTTTAAAGCGTTTATACCACTGGTACACCTGTATTTTTGATAGAGTATTGTCACCATAACACTTTTGTAGCATTTTTAATGTGTCGGAACACTCAATTTAATTTTTAACGTTGTTCATGTTTTGAATCACTTTTTAAAAACCGCCATGACGTAAAAACTTAATGCAAACAAATCTCTGCTGTAAACGTAAATGAAGAGCTGGCAAGCTGAAACTTGGCATGTACATCACTAATAGAGCCGTCAACGTAATAAAAAAATCAGAATTCAAAATTGATAAGCCCGCGCGGAATAAATTCAAAATTCCGGTGTATTTTTGATCATGTATCGGTTTGTAGTATTAAGGTTGCGAGGGTCCGAAGCATCCGAACCGGCAACCGATACGCACGGCACACCAGGCGAACAGCTGTTCGCGCGAAGCGCACTCGCTTCTCTCTCTCTCTCTCTCTCTCTCTCTCTCTCTCTCTTTTTCTCTCTAGCCACACGGTAAAGCTCTCAAGCTCTAGCACTGAAACGGACTATAGCCGAACCCGAACGGAATTTCGGAACTGGTCGGCGCTCGGCGCTGCAAGGACCTATATACTCGTCGATTCTATCGCCGTCGAGGCCGATCGCGTGTTCAGTAGGTCCACGCGAAGCAAACCATGAGTACGCGCGTCCCGGAGGACTTTCCCGATCGTTATCGGTTGCTTTGCGGCACATGGTTTTTTGTTTTTCTTTCGTGTGGATCACCTTGAAAGACCGGATAGGTCCTCGGACGCGCACTCGAGATACAGGAGACGCGCGAATGGAGCTCAGTCTTCCTCAGACCTCGCCTGTCAATATTTATCGAAGTGCCATTAGAATCCCATCAGATCAGGAAGGGTTGGAGGGGGGAGGGGGGCAGGGGAAGGAAGGTTGAAAAGAAAAGGTACAAATCTGGCAGATGCCCAGCCATTACCCTGCGCTAACCCAAGAGGACGGGGCGAATACGAAATGGAAGTTCCTGGAAGTGGTTCGAGTGGTCCAGGATTCGTCCATTCGAGCGAGCGAGAGAGAGAGAGAGAGTGCGAGTGGTGGTCACATTCGGGCATCGAATTGGATTGTCATGAACCTAACGGGGGAGAACCTAAGCTAGACTCGCCGAGGGCCAACAAACCTGCGAGCATCCCTGGACTCATTGACAGCTCGCGCGGTCTGGTGTGGTGTGGTGGCCAGCGCGCCTAAGCGCCTAAGTGGTCGAGCTTACGAGGTAGATCGAGTGCCGCAGAGCTGGACGGAGTCGCACATTTTGCGATGTAGAAGAAGAGGGAGAAGAGGGAGACGAAGGAGCGAATGGTATTTAGGGAATCAAAGCCGCCCCTCCAACGATCCCAGCGCTGGTTAATCTCCGCCTCTGGATCGGTGATGATGCCTCGTCTGGCGGTGTGGTTAGGCGGGGGCTGGCTGGCGCTGGTAATTGAAAAATGTAAGTGGCATCCACCGAGAGCACCGTGGCGCTTGTGGATCCCACGGGCTCACTGGATCGATAATTGAAGGGCCTCTCCGCCAGAACACGAGATTCTTCAGCGAATTGCGGTTTTTGCGGCCGACGAAATATGCGACACGGGGTCGCGGGATGGCGGTGCTGAAGCCTGACTCGGCGAAGCCTCGGAACTGAGCAGATTCCGGGAATATGTTGGAAAGCGGTAATATGTTGAGGCAATGTCTGGTAACGGTAACGGATGCGCTAACGGTACGGAAAACTAGGTAACGAAGAACGAACTCGAAGATAAATGTAACTGTATGCATTGAAAATAAAAGAGACAAAATTTGAATGGCGATAAAAAATAAACTATGACAGATAATTCAGTTCTGTAAATTACCTGTTGAAAAGGAGTTTATCAGTTTATTTGCAAAAAAATAAAAAAAAAGGTTGCGCCATTCCGAGCAGGATTCCCCAGCCGGTTAGCCGGTAATTTCCGCAAGGCGGTCGCTAAACATGTTTGTGCTGTTATTGTTTTTCAACTCTTTCTGTTTCTTTTCAATCAATTCCTGCTCCGTTTTTTTGCAATAAAATTATTATAATAGATTCTTCGTTTAAAGTTAGCCCTAAACATTTCGATTGGCAGCAGCTGCGGGGGACGTTGAGAGGGGGTTCGCAATCGTCGGTATCAAATTGATCGCTCAGCCACTCGATTCGCCTTGCCTGCTGCTGCTGGATCCGTGGCCGGGACTTCCACTTTTTGACATGTTTGTGCATGTGCGCCAGGTACTTCCTAACTGTTTGACCAGTTGCACCGACCTCACGGCCAATCCCACGCAGCGATGTGGTCACTTTTTCCTCGGTCTTGGTCAGTATCAGTATCCTTTTTTCGATCAGAGTCGTTGGCCAGTCCAGAACCATGCCTTCTTGCGATGCTTTTATTGTTAGGCAATAGCGCCAAGATCATACAGATAGCGAAACAGCCATATCCGACACTCGCAAACGGTCGCACAATAATCTTTTTGGAATCCCGTTTTGAAAGGCAGAAACTTGCTTCACTTTATTTGGCCCTCACGATTAGAGTTCGACTGATAAAGCTTTCAAATTTTGTCTGATGACTCAGCGGTAACTACTATTGATGCTGCATTTTTAGTTTCTGCAGTGCAATTGACGGGTTGTGCATGAAAAATCGGCAAACTTTTGTCTCATTTTTTTAATGCATACGTTAATAAAAATAAAAAGGCATTATTTTATGCATACAATGCAAGACAGAGAGAGGGAGAGAGAGAGCAATGGAAGAAGGAGAGGAGAAGTAAAGAGCTAGAAAGACCTCAAGGATCTCGTCGGGCAATCGGGAGCGAAGCAAGATTAATGGCATGCCTTTCTTTCGCCTGCATTTGTGTGCAAATGTAAGCATCGTTGCCAGGTTGGTGCGGGGGCATAGGGGGAAGAAGATGGTGTGCAACAGTTGAATTGCGCCCCCCCTCGTTCCATTGCAACCCCCCGCAACGGGGTTGATGCGAGCTGCAACTGATCATCATCACATGCCGATAGCGTCGGTCGTCGTTGTCGTTTGTTGTTGCTGCACCAGGAGCCAGGAGGCTCATCCGCTCGCTGTTCGACGAGCACATGCACACGTGTTGCACCGCGTTGCTTCCGGTGCTCATTACGCGCTCGTACAGCTCGAACAGGCGTGTTCGTGTCAAGCACACTTGAGCAAAATGAGCTCGCAGGCAGTCGGAAAGGCAGTTGGTTGCGTTACGCTCGTCGTCGTTAGTACAGTGCCCGGGACCGGAAATGATGTTTCATGCTCACCATCCCCTCCCCCCTTATCAACATCGTCGTCGTCGCCGTCGTCGCCGTCGTCGAGGGTGACGTGATGAGCACGGCTGACGTTCAGTGCAGTCACTGGATGCCACACGTGCACTCTGTCTCATGCCTGGCGCCATACTACACATGCTGGGAGTCCTGCCGTCTCCTGGCCAATCCTGGCTGGTTCATCTGTCATCCGTCAGAACAGGCGAAGGTGGGTGAAAGGGTGCGTGTGGAAGGATAGAGGAGTAGATCATCGGCTCGGTTAGCCGTCACTGAAACTAACGTACAAGAAGCTCCGATGTGCTGCTCCTTTCGAGCCAAAAAAAGGCCCGTTTTTAACGATTTTTTGTGACGTAACCATTCAACTGTCATTTTTCAAGTAAATGACATAATAATATGCAACTTTTGAAGAATATTTGGTATTGTTTTGAGCAACATTAATTGAAAAATGAATCCATGCCATCAAATTTAGGCAGCCGTGTCTTCGAAAAGATACTTTTTCTGGTGCCCACCGTAGCTGCGTGATGGGTCATCAGAAAAATACAAATTGATACTCGTTAGAAAGATTATAAGTTTATCTAGGTAGCCCCAGAGAGGTTTTGTTAATATTTCAATTGTTCGATTTTTGGCAGATTTTTGAAGTTGAAAAAGTGATGCTTTTTGTCATTTTCCCTAAAATCACGATTATTGGTGATTTGTTTAGAAAAAAGTATAAACAATTTTAATGATATGTCGACGGGGCTACCTGGCAAAAAGTGTACAAATTATGTGTTAAAAATTTCAAAACGATCGACGCAGTAGTTTTTACGGTACAAAGGGCACCGACTTTGAAAACGTTGCTTTTAGGGAAACGCTCTTCAAAGTAGCGAGCTGCATGGAGCCTTGTATGGAACGCGGATTTTCAAAAATCTGTATCTTTGTCAGTTTTGCCTCGATAGATCCAAAAATTTTACACAATACTCTTGAAAGGATCAGCTTGTTAAAAACATGTGTCACAAATAAAAATTAAATACCGAAGTCCCCCCTTAAACAGTCGAGTTTTTTGATTGGAACCAAAAAACGGTTCCCATCGCAGGTGCGTAAAGAGGTTATCAGAAAAAGAATAATACAAATCACAATATTCTTTTGACAGGTTATAAGCTTTTCTAGGGAGCCCCCAGTTGAGTTTGTTGTTAAATTTCCTATTTTTCGATTCGATGGCAGCATTTTGAAGCTGTGCAAAAGTGATGCCGTTTTATGGGTATGGTAAAGTATCAACATTCTCTGTGAAAACTCGTCGGGGCTACCCACGGTAAATAATGTACAGATAACGTGTTTAAAATATCAAATCCAATCCGTCCAATAGTGTTTCCGATGTTGGAAGCGCGATTGATTTCAAAAATAAATACCTAACAATGGTGGTTACTGCAATTGATCTAAAAAGCTTACACAATATTCGTGTAAGGATCAGTATTTATAAAAAATGTAAAACATAAATGAGTGTCCAGCTGTGCAGTGTCAGGGTGGCGTTCCATCTATATGGATCCTCTGCCACGTGCTCCTGGTCCTCTTCGATCTGTAATCTCCTCCGTACCGAGATTGGTGCGCCTCGCAGCCGCAATCAAATGGTAATCGAAAGGAGGCACGAACCTGCATTACCATCTTCCACCCACCAACTGGAGCCCCCCGAAAAAGACCCCGACTCATCGCCTCATGGCGCACGGTTGGCTGCTCGCATGATTTATGTCGGTTCGCACGCGGCACGGCGACTACAACACACAAACACGCGCACGCACGCACGCACATTAATAGTAACATGAACTTGGCACGCTTTCCTCGCGAGACCCCCCCTCCCCCCTCATCCTCTCCGGTTGGCGTCTTCGGAATGGCGTCTCGATGTTTATGCCATTTTTATCATAGCCAAACCCCCAAAGTTAGTGTGGCTGGTCGCTGTCGCTAGGAAAGCGAACAACTTTTCCGATTGCCAAACCGAGAAACCATTGGAATTGCTATTTTTAGGCCGCATCGCGAGAGAGAGACGGAAGAATGAGGGCGGGGGGAGGGCGAGGAGGTGGCCCTTTGGTCGATGAACCTGCAATTCAGGGTAGTAGTAAGTGGAGAAGGAGGAGGATGAAGAAGATGGTACTGGTGTAAGGGCGTCTGTGAATGGCGTATATAAAAGCGTTCCAACCAAACAGACCAGACCCGATTGATCCTTCGCCCAAAAGGTCACTCCTTCCTCTTCTTCTTCTTTCTCTCTATATCTCTCTCTCTCTCGCGCTCTCTTTCACTCACTCACACCCCCATACGGGGTCTCTGTTTCTGTCTTTCTGCTCCATCGTGATCGTGCCAGATGATAAAGTAGCATTTGCACCCCAAACCCCTACTCGGAGGGATGATAAAAAGAAAATATGGCCACAGACTGTTTGTTATTTTGCTCGTCGATCGGCCGTGTCGCCATCGCCGCTGTCGGCTGCATTGTGGCATGACTGGCGATTGTAAATTTGGCACCGCGCACGGGGGAGAAAGGGGTGAGAAAAGGGGGGTGGGCTGGGGTAGACGTCATCGTCGCCTGCTTTTGCGGGGTGCTGGCATGCGGCGCTGCCGTGTGCAATCAATGGCACCGAATGTCAGCCCGAGCTGCCGCCGAGCAGCACAGCAAAGGGATTGTAACTGCTTAGGGGTGGTTTTTTATTTTATTTTTTGTTTATTGATGTGCAAACCAAACAAGTCAACAAATCGTGGCAAGGTTAGAGTGCCTGCTTTAGTGCCTTCTGGTGCTGCTGCTGCTGCTGCTCGCTTTGACACGGCACTTTAAATCGTGCCAACTGTCAACGGTATTTGCTCGTAACGGGGGAGGCAGCCGAACGTGCAACACGGTGCCACGCACGCAACGCCACCGCTCGACGAAGTGACTGGTGGTGACTTTGGTGGTTTTTTTTCTCTCTCTCTCTCTCTGGCGATGGCGGTGGTGCGAGGCGCCTGAAAATTGCGTTCCGCTTCCCGGAAGCCAGGAACGGATGTAAATGTGATGTGATGAACGGGACCGGCGCGGCACCCTCCCTCCCTGCTTCTACCCCGGGCCGGCATAGGGATGCGGCAGCGAGCGGGAGAGGGTTGCCTAAAAGGGAAGCGAGATGATCTCAGGCAGCGCCAAAAATAAAACCCCTTCGCGCGCCCCCTCCCTCCATCTCTTCCCTCTCGCTCCATGCCGTCACGCTATACCCACAGACCTGGAATTCAATTTCTTGGCGCACCAGGCGCCTCCACTGCAATCGTTGGTTGCTGCTGCTGCTGCTGCTGGAGAATTTGCTCAAAATTAATCTTCAGCGTGGGGCCCACGGCGTGGTTTGAGAGAGATGATGGGATGGTGGTTGGGCCAGGGTGTTGTTGTGCGTATCGTTTTCATCTCCTTGCTTTGCATGTTAATGTGCGCCCGCTTGTGTGTGAATAATTTGCCACTTTGACGCAATGACGAAAGGAGGGAAAATTCATCAAGCACCTGACCCCGGTTCGCTTAACTGGTGCCATCGCTTGATTCGCCTTTTGCCTCGCAAGACTGCGCTTGGAAGGGGGTGGCTCACCCCCCGACCCCCCAAAGAACGGTGCGTTAGTGACGGTTCATTAGCTTTGCCCCTAAAACCGAAAATAATCGAACCGAAATCATCATCATCCAATCATCCCGTGAATGAATTGCCGATTGCCGAGATCGAACCAGCCATTTTTCCTCCACCTTCTTCTTCGTCACCCCAACCCTTCCTTCACGCGCAGGGCTCTCGGTCGGCAATCGGCCGGGCGTACCCGATTTGTAACGCTCAATTGCGCGTGTTTGTGTGGCTGTGTGGCTGTGTGTGATAATCGCAAAATCTGCTGTCATGCCGTTGCTCCTGCTGGCGCGCGCGTTCCTCCTGATGCGTGAAGCATGCTGATGGTGCTGATGAAGATGATGATGGTATTTATTTATTATTTATTTATTTATTTATTTATTTCGTGGCTTAATTGAATCAGCCCTCAGCAGTGGGGCTGTGGGGCGCTTGCCCAGGCTATCGACCGCTGAGTGTATAAGCAACTTGTGCTGCGGAGTGGACTCGACGTAACCGACGAGACATGGTAACTCGAGAATGAACAACTGCTCAAGCTCAAGCAGTCTCAAGCACATCAAAAAAACACCAAAATTATTATCAAACATCTTAATTCAGCGACCTTGAAGACATATTTTAAGTACTGTAAAACATGGAAACTAAAAACAAACATCTCGAAATCAGATGCAATATTCTTCACAAGATATACGATCGCCACCAGGAAACTACCACAAAAGAACATGACATGACGTTAGATTCTTCATCAATAGAATGGAAAAATGAAATATTGTCACTTATAAAACAGACATTAGTAATACTATCATAAAGATGGACAAGTTACTTAAGATAGTATACCCTTTCATAAACAGAAGATCTTAGCTCAATGTAACAAACAATCTACTCCTTTAGAAAACATACTTAACACCAATCATGATGTACGCAGCACCAGTTTGGAGTAGCAGCGCTCCATGAGGGTATGGGGCAGTTTTTCAATCAGAAAAGTTGTTCAATTAGAATGTTAAAATAGTGAAGAATAACAGTACTGTGGGGGTGCGAAAATTATGTTGTCGAGGAAGCAATTTTGCTGAGCAATAGGAAAACGATTTTAAACGAATCGCTAAAACCATAAGTTCTTCTTGGCATCACTCATCCTGGTATTAATCATCTTGAATCACCTTGGACAAGCTCAGATTGAGCATTTATGGGATTTTTTTAATGTAAAATTTACACTATCAATGATGTATCTATTAAAAACAATTATTTTACAAAGCAATACGATGAGAATAATGCCCAACATATCTGAAAACATGTTAAAGACATGTCAAAATGGCTGCAGATGGAAATACGGGGTAAGAGTGGCCCATATGAATTGAGAAACATGTTTCCTTGCGGGTGGGCTTTTACTTTTGTCACAATCATGGTCGACCATCTTTAACTTAAAGAATTTTCAAAAAAACGATTATCAAGCCTACCAAGCTCAAAGCAAGTGATTTGGAAAGAGGAAAGTTCGAGCTTCCAGCTAAAAAAATCCCATGGCCTTTGTGATTGACAGTGTCGAATTAACAGGTGAAAATGTGGTGGACCATAGTGGTGTGCTTTTACTGATGCCGACCGCTGTATTAGCAAGTCATAGGACTTTAAATTTATAGATAGGTGAGTATGCTGTTAGAGCTAGGCATAGATGTAAGCAGAAAAATCTTTTTTTTTCCTGCACAACACATAGTATGTTAAGAATGACTAAAATCATCACACACATGATCTGTCGCAAAGTAAACAGGACTTTTTCCATAGGAAAGTTTCTGGGGGCGCTATCTTAATGTAGATATTTTTGTTTAAAAGGTGCATCTTTTAGCCACTTTCAGTTCAAATTTAATAGCATTTGATCCACTGGAAGCAAAGTTATGGCGCATACACTGGTACAAGTCTTCTGAACGGCCAAAATGTAAGCATAGCGTTTTCCTTTCATGCCCAAATGAAGTTTATTGAATTATTTAAAAGCCACAGGGTACCAGATCAAGTTATTACGGTGCAGCACTTTTCGATAAAATACAGTTTTTGGTAAAAACATCAAGATAATATTCGACAGTAACCGTTTGGCCCAGTCATTTTATTTTTATTTGAGAAAATCCCGCACTCTTTCGAT
Organism: Anopheles aquasalis; assembly: GCF_943734665.1. Classification (NCBI taxonomy): domain Eukaryota; kingdom Metazoa; phylum Arthropoda; class Insecta; order Diptera; family Culicidae; genus Anopheles; species Anopheles aquasalis. Next base: position 3,479,381 of record NC_064879.1, read on the forward strand.
GCTTCCTGGCGTAATCACGAACGTTGAGGCCCTCACGATCAGTTTTGAAACGCGTATACCACTCATAAACTTTGCCACTGGATCGACAATCATCAACACAAACTTACTGAATCAATTTATTAAACGATTTAGCGAGTTTAAAAGCTAAACTTGATACTGTTTTTTTTGGCCGTTCAGAAGGCTTGTACCGACCACCCAAACGTACTGCCACTTTATGTGCCATAACTTTGCCTCCAGTGGGACAAATGCCATGAAATTTGGACTGAAAATCCCTAAAAGACGCACCTTTCAAACAAAAATACCTACATTAAGATAGCGCCACCAGAAACTTTCCTATGGAAAAAGTCCTGTTTACTTTGCGACAGACCATGTAGCAGGTTAAGAATTACTAAAAATTCAATCAAGGGGCTGAGAAGGATGATGCTGATGACAAGTTCGTTCATGCTGCCAGTCAAGCGTGCAGTCAGTAGTGTGACAAGTGAAGATGGGCATTTGGGGGTGAGTCGCTAAGCCAACAATCGCAAGAAAGAAAAAGGAAGAAGAATCGTGGCTTCCCAGTGAATTGGTTTGAGGTTGATGAATGATGATTAATGAAGGGAGGGCGTTCGGTCCACTCCCGTTGAGTGACAGTAACTAAGGAGACAGGCCGGTGGCCCGGGGATTGCGCGCGTCCATCTGGCGCACCTCCACTGGTCCCCCCCCCCCCCCAAATAAAAACCACACAAAACACCGCTGTGGTACCTGCTAAAGTTTAAGTGTAAGTGAGTTGTCATCGCCATTGGAATCACTTGTTGGACCTGAATGTTGTCCGCCACGCCTTGTCCCTTTCCGTTTTTTTGGTCGGTGATTGGTTAGGGGCCCCCCGGGGGGCCCGGCATCAACACATGCCTTTCATTGAAGAATTAATGGTGTCTCGAAAAGGGTTAGAAGGGTGCCCCTACGGATAGCGACCGTCTACCGGTTGCGTTGGCGTTTTTTTGTCGTTTTTTTTGGAAACCAATCCGCCTCAATCGTCGGTTTGAAGTCGGCCTTTACAAGTGGCCAGGGGTTTAGGTTTCGCTGGTGTAACGAGCCCCCCGCAGCGAGCCAGCCAGCCATTCCGATGCCGAGACATGACATTCCAGAGCAACACAAGCAATGTCGCCATTTCCACACCACATGTTGGCGATTGATGTGGGCGGTCGAGCGAGCGAGCCAGCACCCTCACTCCACCCTTCGATCGTCACGTGCTCGGCGATTGAAGAAAGGACTGGTTCGATGCCGTGGTCGCACGGATCAGAACTACATTCTACATCAAGGTGTGCGAGGAATGAACGATTCAAACGATTCTTCTTCGGCATTCATCTCATCCGGCTCATTCCAAGCAAGCAGCTGCGGGTTTTGGGAGTCCTTCGTTGCTCTGCCATTGTGTTAGTGTAACGTCACACAGCTTTGCCGTGGAACACATCCACATCCAGTTTATATACATTAAAGGGGGGCTTCGGTATTTAATTTTGATTTGTGACACATATTTTCAACATATTTGCCTGAATGCTGATCCTTTCAAGAACATTGCGTATCTTTCTCTGAATCAATCGAAACAAAACTGACGAAGTTATAGATTTTTTCTTAAATAAATTTTCTTAAAGGCTACATACCTTGCGCGTTTCCAACATTTTCAAAGTCGGTGCCCATCGTACCATAAAAGCTAGTGGGCCGATCGATTTGAAATTTTAAACACATAATCTGTACACACTTTGCCAAGTAGTCCCGTCGAGTTTTTACGAAAAATGTTGATACTTTTTACTAAACAAATCTTTAAAAATCGTGTTTTCAGGCAAAATGACAAAAAGCATCACTTTTTCAAATTACAAAATCTGCCAAAAATTGAAAAAAAACAAAATTCAACAAAACCTTGACGAGACTACCTGGATAAACTTATAATCTTTCAAACGAGTATCGATTTGTATTTTTCCGATGACCCATCACGCAGCTACGATGGGCACCGGAAAAAAAGTATCTTTTCGGAGACACGACTGCTTAAATGTGATGCCATGGATGAAGCTTTTATTAAATCCTCCCTAAAATAAAACCAAATACTCTTCAAAAGTTGTAGTTTAATATGACGTACATTTGAAACAATAAAGTTGAATGGTTACGTCACGAAAAATCGTCAAAAATGATCCTTGTTTTTGGTAAGAAATTACCGAAGCCCCTCCTTAATCTATACCTTCCACTCCTGCATTCCCAACACCCTCCCTTTCTCAAGGGGCCAATGTGGCCTTTTCGTTCTCACCTCATCTCATGCGGTATCAGTCAGTCACCCTGCCTGCCTGGAAACCATCAACATTGCAACATTGCCCTCCCGGGAACGCATAATGGATGCTGTGGAGTGTGCGTGCGTGGTTTGTAGAAGAAAAAATAACCACCGGAAACGAAAAGAAAAAGAATACAGGATTCTCGATAATAGTGCACCTCGCTCGCTACATTCCCCCGCGTGTGGTTGTGGTCACCTCACTCTACTGCGCTCTTCTGGTGGCCGTCACCGGTACTCGAAAACATAATTATGCGCCACCGCGCGGTCCGCGGTCCGCGGTTCCGCTCTCTGTAGCGTTTGGTCTGCAGCCACAGAGCGCCACAGAGAGTCTCGACCACCACCATCACCACAACGCAGCACATTAACGGTTGTTGCCAGCTTTCTGTCACTTTTTTTTATTATGTTTTTTTTTTTACTCCAACCATTCCTCCAAAGCAGCGATTCCCTTCATTCCATTGCTCACCCTTATTACCCACCGAGCCGAGTTTGCGGCGCCCAGCGAAAGCAACAAAAGGCTTGCCCTACGGTTGCAGTGTTGTAATGTTGGTGGTGGTGGTTGGTGCGTGATCTCACGGAACGGGATGCGGGAGAGTGATGCGAAATGGTCATGATGATTTACGGAGCTGCCGGCAGCTCGGTAGTAACGGGAAACAGGTGCATGGGGCAGGGAACGGCTGGGATGGAGTCTCATTTTTATTTATATTTAAACATTGCCGCTGCGCATTAAACATAACGAACAACAACAAAAAACCCAGCCAAACAAATGGCGCATGGAAGGAAACACGAAATGCACTCAACGTGCTACGCACGAACTGCGACGGACCTGAAAGGCGGTAGAGCGAGAGCGCGGTGCGGTGCGGCGCGGCGCGGGCCAACGCAATAAACATTACTTTTCATTTGCAAACCCCCTACCCCGCACCAAAGGGTGTGTGTGCTTGCGTGTGTGCTTAGAAGCACAGCGAACTCTTGCCACGGTTGCGTTGACTATCCTGTGAGCCATCAATTAGCCCAGTGTGGATGTGTGTATGGGCACGTTTAGCTGTGCAACCGGAACCAGACCGGAACGGGATCTTCTCGTCGATCTCGCGAGTGTCTCAGTGCCGGCATTAAGACAGAGCTTTGCTGTATATTTTTTCTTTGTTGACATTTAGTTTTTTTAATGCTGATCCTTTTAAGGGAGGCTTCGGTAATTTCTTACCAAAAGCACGGATCATTTTGGACGATTTTTCATGACGTAACCATTCATTTTTATTCTTCCAAACGTACGTCATATTAAACTACAACTTTTGAAGAGTATTAAGTGCTATTTTGGGGAAGATTTATGAAAAACTCCATCCATGGCATCACATTTAGGCAGTCGTATCTTCGAAAAGATACTTTCTACGGTGCCCACCGTAGCAGCGTGATGGGTCACCGGATAAATACAAATCGATACTCGTTTGAAAGATGATAAGTTTATCCTGGTAGTCTTGTCAAGGTTTTTTTGAATTTTGTGTTTTCCGATTTTTGGCTGATTTTTTAAGTTGAAAAAGTGATGCTTTTTGTCATTTTGCCTAAAAAACACGATTTTTGGCGATTTGTTTAAAAAAATGTATCAACAATTTCCATGATATCTCGACAAGACTACCTGGCAAAGAGTGTACAGATTATGTGTTAAAAATTTCAAATCGATCGCCCCAGTAGTGTTTACGGTACAGGATGGGCACCGAATTTGAAAACGCGTTGGTTTTGCGGAAAACGCTCTTCAAAGTAGCGAGCTGCATGGAGCTTTGTATGAATCGTTTGGTTTGTCTATTTCAAATGATCCCGCTCGCGGCTAGGATGGACACCGGAAAAAAGTACCTTTTTGGGGACACTCCTTTCTAAAATAGATGCTTTGTACGATGTTTTTGAACAAATCTCCCTCAAATTACACCCAAATATTGTTGAAAACTTGTCGTTTAATATGACACTCACTTGTAAAAATAAAGTTCACCGAAAAGTTACCTGAATTAACCTAAGTCCCCCCACCCCACCCTTTATGGCGTGCTATTGTAAATCAAGCACTCGTTTATAGGGGGGTGTGTGTAATTTATTCAATATTCAACGCCCGCTACTCACCCCCTTCTTCCCCTTTTTTGTCCCTCTTTAAATCATGCAATACCACAATCACACCCTCCCCATCCCCATCGGAAGATCCTGCAGATGGTTGTGTGTGGGTCTGTTTGCTCCCGGCGGTTCTGTTGGTCCAGCAAAAGGGCCAAGAAACAGGACACCGTTGGAGCGTAGCTGCTCGCATGAATAAATAAAGTGCATTTGGTTTTTAGTGTGACGGGGAAGAAGGGGAGAGGGCTTTAGGCACGCAGTACGCAGCAGAAAGCAGCTAAGCCATGCTTCTCTTCCCGCTTGAGTGGGTGAAAAGTCGCTCCATTCGTTTCGTGCAGGATTCAAGCTTAAAGGAAGAGGGTGAAGGAGGGAGGGTGGTACACAATTTGCACACTACACATACCTGCGTGGAGCGGGAGCGACGCCCCGCCAGATACCAGGCTCGCTATCTTTATTAGCCTCATCAGGGGAGCATCGTTCTGCTCGTAGGTGGTGTTTGGTGTGATGGAGCGCTTCGAGAAGGAGAGATTTAGGCGAAAGTTCTTTACGGGATTCACAGACCCGAGGGAGAGAGAGAGAGAGAAGAAAGAGAGAAGAGAGAGAGAGAGAGAGAGAGAGAGAGCGAGGTATAAATAAGCGAGGTGAAGCATTCGACGTTAATAAATGATGATCGAGCCGGCATCGGTAGCATGATTACGAACTGTACACCTTAGCTTTAGCGTTGCAAGTGTATGAGTGTATGCGAGTACCGTAGATAGTCCTTGGAGGCTCCCTTCCCCCGGCCCACTCTCTCTCTTTTTCTCTCTCTCCAGACACCAACAAAGCCGTAAAGAAAAAAATATTTGTTGCTTCGCTTGCGATGTTTTCCTGGCCTTTTCCATCTCATTTACTGCTGCTCCTGGCTATGTGGCTGGCTGCACCTGTAGGTCCATCATTGTTTTGACCGGAATACCATGACCGAGGCGGGGGGGGGGGGGGGGGGGGGGGGCTCTGCTCGGATGCAGCGATTTTTCCCGATGAAACCGATGCCGGATGAACTGTCAGAATGATATTCTGATCCGCACTGTCCTACCAAAAGCATCTCGCGCTCGCGTGACGCACCGAATTGAGAGCGCGCTGACAGCCAGCCAGCCAGCCAGCCAGCCATTAATCACACGAGAAACCGCCCCGCTCCCAGCCACCAAGGGCGGGTCGGTCTCGCGGGAAGTTTATTATTAATTTCCCATCTCGTGCTGGCTCGTAATCCTTGCCGCCTCTAACGCACCGGTGCACAACACGGTGGTGCACTGATCCGGTGTTCGGAATCCGAACCACCACCACAGCACTCGCGAACATCGATAATCGGGAGGGGGTGGGAGAGAATGAAATGGAATATTTGATACGCCCGCCGGCCCGTTCACGACCTGGGGACGGTGGACAGGGTGGCGAAGGGGGAAATACGCATTGATCCCCGGGTGGGAGAGCGCAACCTGTTGGAGGTCCAAAGCCAACCCGGCCAACTGGTTTTTATTTTCTTTTTCTTCTATTTTTTTCCGATTTTATCTTTTACAGGGTGAAACATAAAAAATGAGAATGCATTCATTGCTCTGCTTTGGAGTTTTTGGTTTGTTTTCTTACATCAGTATAGCATTATGGGGTATTGGCGTATTTGTGAGACTCATATCTATCAAATGATGTATAGAAAAGTACTCGTGCAAAAGTTGCCTGATCTGAAAAATGTACTCAAAGGCAACAGTGTCGACTTTCCTTCGCTCGCAAAACAACGATTGTCGTGTTCTCTCTTTTCACGATTGATCCAGTATGGAATTCCTGCACGAATAGGCTCATATCGCCCCTAAAGACTAAGGATATTCCAAAGAACATGAAATTCAAGTCCGCTTTCGAGATCCCCGCTGAAATAATGATGTTTGGAGCAGTTGTCTCTAATGATTTGAAAATGCCACCAATTTTCATAAAATCCCATATTAAAATGTGTATATCAATTTTTTGAAGGATCACGTTTTACCATGAATGAAAGGAAACTTTGACACCCCAAAAACTGTTGAGTTTCAGCAAGATGGAGGCCCCTGCTTTACGTCTAAACGGACTCTCAAACATGGTTGAAAGAAAACATGAATTTTTGGTCAAAAGATTTATGCCCTCCAACCGGTCCTGAATTAAATTGTGGTGGCTATTCAATATAGGCATTTGTTCGGCCTAAGACCTGTGAATCGTTACACCATACACGGCTGGCTCGCTGGCATCGTTTATCATCAAACCCTGGTCTTCTAAGTTGGCCACCTATCTTACCGAAGGCTGTTCTCGAATTCGTAACCGCTTGGCGAAATTAATTGAGCAAGCAGGCTGACAAATCCTCTAATTTGGTTTTGTTTTTGTTAAACAATGAAATATAATGCCAATTTAGGTAATTTAAAACAGTAGGAAACCTACAAAAATGGCTTTAAACTTCGATAAAGGATTTTCTCATTTTGTTTATGGTACACCCTGTACATTTGCACTGTTCTGTACGTGTGCTGGCGAATCAATCTGTGGATCCATCGCTCCGGGTCGCTCCGGGTGTGGGCTGTCGCACTGGCTGCAGCTTCATCAATCAGTGCAACGAGAGACCGCACGTTCACCACTTACTTCGACTCCGATCGGAGCGCTATCCAAAACGGATAGCTACACCGACGCATTCTCTCTCTCTCTCTCTCTCTCTCTCTCTCTCTCTTTCTATTTTTTTTTATTTGTTCGAGGGTTCTAGGGTAGCAGGACCACGAGGGACCAGTGCCCTGGACGTGTGTTTGTGACAGCAAATATTCGAAAGATTAATGGATTAATGGACCTCTCCTTTAGGAGGTTTTCCTTTTTTTTATTGGAGACGGAGAGTGCATCTTACAAGGGCACCGGTAAAGAGCTGCTGCTGCTGTTATTTCCTTCCATTCCCCCCCCCATCCTCTAAATCTGTTAGCGATCCCAACGCCTGGTCCCAATCTCGGCTCTCGAAGGCACGTTCTACGAAAAGGACACGATGAGACACTTATCCACTGCTCACGCATGCACAGTCTCAGTTTGGGGTTCCGCAGCAATCTGAATCCCCAAGCTTTCTCTCTTTTGCTCTCTCTTTCTGCTCCTTTCTTCTACCCCATCCCTTAGTGGCCTTCTTTCACGGCATCCCGATTGGTATCTCGCATTCACATTTCTTCTTCAGGACTTCAGGGAAAGAGAGAGAGAGACACACAGAGAGTGGCCAGAGGAAGGTAGCAACACAAGGGCGGCACGTTTTTGCCATCAAAACACCTCACAGCAGAAAACAATGTGCCCGGGCGGGCGGATGGACGGACGGAAGGTGTAGCTAGAAAAGCGATGCGCAGACGCCTGGACGTCCCGTTTCCACGGGATTATCATCGCAAGCAACGTCCACTGATATCGAGAACGAGACCGTTATGTTGGTCAACCGCGTGTTTCGCCTAAAACACGTGGTCAGGCTCGGTGCACGTGTGGATGCGGCATCCACTCGCAAAAAGATTAAGCGACGCAATCAACCGGCGAGCGCTACGTGATGCTCCGTCTGTGTGTGCTTTTGCTTAGGTCCATAAGCGTCAGGATATCAATCGAAAGTCACCAATAACCGCCCAAAACTATACAAAAATCTGCAACACATCTAAAAAGCCAGCTGTTTTTTTTTAATTTCTGTTTGAATTTTATTGGGTCTTCAGAAATTTCATTAACTTTTAGAATCAGTTTAGTTTTTTTTCGGTATGTTACTTTTCGGGATAAATTGTGGTCTTGAGACCGTTGAAGAAAGTATCGCTGGCTGCCTGCCTGGCTTTTTGGCTCATTCTTGGAGACGCGTTTGCTCAAGTTGTTCAAAATTATGTTATTTTTTAGGTGGCTGGCAACTAAACATCATCATTTTATGTTTGTTTACAAACTACTGGATAACGAATGGTTTCTTTTCGTAGAAAATAGACACGCTTGAATTCGATCACGATTTTTTCTAACAAATTCCCACTAAAATGCTTCTATACGCAGGTAAACAATATAATGAGCTATTACTGAAATGAATCTGCCAGCTGTCGGGCGAGTGGTTTAGAAATGGTAGCACTTTGAACATTATTACAATTTGTTTTCCCTCCCACTTTTATGTAATTTTATTCTTTGCATATGTTAGAATTGGAGATTGATGATATATCTGCAATTACGGTAGTGTTCGTAAAATTGAATGAAAAAACATGTTTTGGGTTATTTAATCATTTAAAATTCTATTACAAACCCTGGTTTTTTTACCGGTTACCTGGCGCCTCCATTATCCGGTTTTCGGCAAACGGTGCTACATCATTTCGTTTTCCCGGTGCGGCGACCAGAGTTGGCCACGAACACCAACGCAGGGTGTGTGGTTTGGTAGGAATAACAGTAATCTAAATAAAGCCACCTGCACCTACAAATTAGGTGGTGAAATGGCCCACGGACCGCCTGTTACTTTCTTCTCTGCGGCCCGCGTGCTAATGTGAGCTTAAAACCGCTGGTCTAAACCAATAGTACCAGTGGTAGTTTCTAATTTCAAGCGTCCACACTGATAAAAATGACAACTCAATCTTTAAACATATTTTTTAGGGCTGTTAGGGTTATTTTTAAGTGCTAGTCTAGCTACAAAGCTCCGAAACCATGAAGCTAGGCTTAAGAACATCGTTTTAAACACCGAGGCCCTCGGTTTAAGGGGTACCAGGGCAGGAGGAAATATCTGCTCTCTCTCTCTCTCTGTCTCTCTCTCTCTCTCTATTTTATCTTTTTGATTCCATCTTATCTTATTTATCATAATAAATACAGCCCCACCCGCCCGTAAGTTATCAGCAAACCAAAAACTATTCATTTTCCGACCAATGCTCTGGACAAGGGGTTCTCACCCCTCACGCCTTGAGAACACGCGAGCGAAAAGTGCGTAGCTCAGCAGGAAAAAAAGTATCGCCGCGGATCGGAATGTAGTAGTAATAGTGACGGTAGGGTGTTGTTGTTTGACGTTGCTGTCGCTACTGTGGCCGCTGCCAGATAATCTTGATCGCTGTGCCATCCCCAGTGATGCTTCGCGATTCGCTACCATGGAGTGTCCTCATTCGAAGGTGCTGTTTGTGCTGGTTCGCTGGCTTTGATGTCACCCTCTTTTGTCTCTCTTTTCTTTTCTTTATCGACGATTCGCGATTGGATTCCCCCAGAGAGACATACAAACGGGGGGAGCTGATTCAAATTTTCAGAAAGGCCAGAAATTTTCCAGGAAAGAAAATACAAATCGATATTTTTTTTGATAGATTAAAAGTTTATCCAAGTAGCCCCGTCGAGTTTTTGTTTGATTTGTCTAGTTTTAGATGTTTGGTAGATTTTTAAAGTTGAAAAAGTGATGTTCTTTGTCATTTTGCCTAAAAACACGATTTTTGGCGATTTGTTTAAAAAAAGAGTATCTTCATTTTTCGTGAAAACTCAACGGGGCTACTTTGCAAAAAATGTACAGATTATATGTTAAAAATTTCAAATCAATCGATTGAGTAGTTTTTACGGTACGATGGGCACCGGCTGTGAAAACGTTTCGGAGCGGATTTTCAAAAATCTATAACTTGGTCAGTTTTGCTTCTATTGATGCAAAAAATTTACACAATGCTCTTGAAAGGATCAGCATTCAGGGAAAAAATGAATAAAATATGTTTCACAAAACAAAATTAAATACCGAAGCCCCCCTTAAGAATGTAACAAATGAGGAAATGATGGTTTGGTGGGAAAATTACGGTTTTGTTCCAGCGGCATAGCCTTTTCTCAAAGAAAAACAAACGCGCCACTCACCAAGAACACCACGAATTGCGATCGTCGACGGAAGGTCTCGACTGAGCGTCAAGGTCAGCGTAATTGTTTTTATTTCTCTCAAAACAAGCAGCCAGCAGTTTATTATCCCAATGGCCTAACCTCAGCATCTCTCTCTCTCTCTTTACTGCTGCATTCCATTGAATATTAAAAAAAGGGCAGGAGTGTCACAGAATGGCGTCGCTCGCCCCTTACCGAGACGAAGAAAAGTTCAGGGAGCAGGGAAGGAGTGATGGAGAGAAGAAAAGTGTTTGAGAAAGAGACCGAAAACGATGAGTAGCCTTTTAATTGATGGATGGCTGCGTGCCGTCGGGACCGTCGGGTCCCAGCCAAGGCCAAGGCCTCGGGACGGACCTCCCCCGGAATAAATCCCCAGAACGGTTCGCATTAGCACGCTCCATTTGCAGCGATTGCTGTGGCCGGAGCGGCCCTGCCCTGCGTCGACGATGATAAATCGTTTCGATCGATTAGCAGCAGCAGCAGCAGCAGCAGACGGCTGTCCGGCGATCCGTTCCGATGCGAAGAGACGTCGACCGGCGTGACAAATTCGGCTGCAGCGAGCGGCAGATTGAGACGTTCCGTGAGGTGAGTTGATTAATCACTCACCGGTGTGCTTCCTGGGGGGAACGGCAGCCGGTCGCGAACTCAACGTCCGTGAGTCGAGCCACATGAGCACGCACGGGGGTGTGTGTTTTGTGGGTTTGAAGGGAAGAGAAAAAAAAACTGCGAATAAATTAGATTTCAGCTCTGTTGGCTTGGCTGTTGGCCTCTTTCGTAACCGAAAACTAAGAAAGAAGCGAAGGCAATAGAGAAATTGAGTAGAGAGCATTGAGAGCGTGCCAGGAAACGGGGCGCCAACCAAAGGGACCCCCACCCCGATCCCTCATCTTGCATCCAAGGCCGTTAAAAGGACATCAATCAAAGCTCGCCCTTTTTGGGGGGGAATGCTTTTTTTCCTCATTTACCTTCTCTTTTGCGCGCTCTCTCTCTCTCTCTCTCGCACTCTCTCCAATGAGCGAATTTCATTTGGCCGGCCAGCCCCGGTCCATCGTGCCTCCCAGTTCTTCGGGGCCAACGTCGAGCTGGTTGGCCAGATCCAGCCAGTGGGCCAATTGACCACCACCACCAGCAACAGCAGCAGCATTAGAAGATTGAATTACCGACGGTAGGATTCAGGTCACCGGCCCATTTTGGGACCCAATACGATTGTCTGGAGTGCCCCGGAAGGGTGGACGGGGGAGGGGGGGGGGGTGTTCCGTTTCCGTGGAAGCGCCGGCCAGGAAGCATTGAGCCAGCGGCATCCCGGCCTCACGACGGCCACGCCGATGATCGTTTTGATTTCATTTCGACAGCGACGATTTCGCTTCCGGTATTGCCTGGTTGGTGGTGCCCGCGTTTTGTACCCGCCCGCCTACCCACCGGTCCGTTTCCGGTGCCGGGGATCTTTGACCGGAACCGCCTTCCCTTCCCTGTTCCCCGCCGCCCAGTTTTTAGCATCCGTTAGCGGCTTGGCTTGGATGCTTTGAGATCGGCATCGGGAAATCGATTTACGGCACCGCTGAACGATGAACGTCGGGCTTTCCGGGCGGTTTTTCGATATCGTAAATTCGGCGTCTCTAGCAGCTTGCCGAGTTCGACACCGAAGGGTGAACACTTGCTCACTAGAGTTAAACATGTTTTGTGGCTTAAAAACGGACATTTGGAGGGCGACAATATTAATAACATGCTTTCATTTGACGAAGAAACTGTTTCGCCGACGCTTTTATGTTTTTTTATTTTTTACACTGCTCTTTAAACACAATACTGCGAGCATCCAGTATGTTACAATGTTTAGCATATTGAATGAAAAAAAAAACCAATAGAGAGTGAAATCATACATTTATGTGTGCGTTTGGGTGCGTCCTAATCCATGCTTATATACATCGAAAAAGTATCCGGAATAGTCGATTTAAATCTGACTGGGCAATCGGATCAAGTTGGTTTTTTTTATCCAAGGTGGGTACAACTGTCTTTAATTATTATACAAATTTTGAGCGGGATCCGTCAACCCGTTTAATTACAGCAGCTGGTTAAGTAAGTCAATGTTCTTTAAGCTTATCTTCCGCAAAGAAAGTGACGAAAACGGGTAGATGAAACCGCATTATTATTCTAAATGATCCAAATTTAATGAGTCACCTTTAAGATATGCTCCATTTGCGGCGATTGCATGCGATGTGGAACACAGCTATTTAAAACATTGAATAACTCTGTCATTTTTCAACCGATTTAGGGCCAGTTTCGGAATCGTCAGTCGATGCTATTTTAGTAACGGATCACTTCATGTTAAGGGGGGCCTCGTTATTTTTTTACACATAATCTGCATACTCTTTGCCAGGTAGCCCGGTCGAGATTTTATAAAAATGGTTGATACTTTTTTTAAAACAAATCTTTAAAAATCGTGTTTTTAGGCAAAATCACAAAAAGCATCACTTTTTCAAATTCCAAAATCTGCCAAAAATCGAAAAATAGAACATTCTTTAAAAACTTGGCGGAGCTACCTGGATAAACTTATAATCTTTCAAACGAGTATCGATTTGTATTTTTCTGATGTTCCGTCACGCAGCTAAGATAGGCACCGCAAAACGTACCTTCTCGCAGACGCACCTTCATGAATTTGATGCCATGGATGAAGTTTTTAATAAATTTTCCTCAAAATAGTACTAAATATTTTTCATAAGGTGTAATTTAATATGACGTACACTTGAGAGAAATGAATTGAATGGTTTTTTCACAAAAAATCGACAAAAAAGATCCTTGTTTTGGCCAGAAATTACCGAAGGCCCCCCCTTAAAAGAATGGATTGAAATTGCCGCACTTTACATTGAAAATAATCGTTCACTAGTGAAAATTAACGATAAATGTCTTACTCGAACCTAAATAAATCTTGTTCATTTTTCAAAATTGGCTGATAAATGGCGCCGAGTTATTCATCTTTGAAATAGGTAAGCTCCAGCTAGCACTGCACCCTGTACGCTAGGTACACAAATGTGATTATTTATTATCATTGAAGCATTTTTATTTTAAAGCGAGTGGAACGAATAACATTATTCCCACGCGACGTGCGACGGCTCTTCCCCTTTGCGCTGAGCGTGATGATGATGATGATGTTTTTTTTTCTGCACATCTACTCATGAATCCGTGTTGTCCGTTTAACAGGTTAAGTACTGCTGATCCGTCCGTCCGTCGCTAGTGTGTGCCGGTGTTGACTCCATTGACATTTAATGACTAAATAAATAAATAATATGAGAGCCACCAGCGGTGGTGACCGAAGCGTTTCAGGTTTTGTGTTTCTTCGGCCAATTTCAGGCCACTACAGGTTTCGCGACAGCCAGCACCTACCCTGGAGCACCAGCATCACCAACACTTGACCCGCATACACCGTCAAGTGCTGCGTCGCCTCTCTTCGTGCAATGTTGTGACATGCTGCAGCCATGCAATTTATACCATTCCTTAAAGATCTCTCTCTCTCCCTCTCTCTCTCTCTCTCTCTCTCTCTCTCTCTCTCTCTCTCTCTCTCTCTGTGTGGCGTTAACGCGGCCACGCTTTCACATAAATACATAAATACCGGCCACTTCTCTACCCTCCGTCCCCACCCATTCCTCCCGCTGTATCCCTAATTAACGTATCAGGCGACACCACTACCATCAAGCATGGTGGCGGATTTCGCGACTCGCGAAAGCGTAACCTGGAACCGTACCTGGAAAATGGAATGAGGGTGAGGCTGCAGTTTGAAGTGGGCACGTTGACACAGCAATTTAGGGACCACTTCCCCTCCCTCCCCCCCACAAGCCCCTTTTTACCTCAACCAACAAGTGGTTCTCCACGTTCGGGCTCTCCCGGGCGGTTCCAGCGCCTCTCCTGCATTAGCAACCAGGACACACCTCCGGGCGGGGTGCGGGGGTGTGTGCACCGTATTTCTTGGCTGCAGAGAAGCCAAGACAGGAGAGACAGGATGACACGGTGCTCGCAGGAAAGAACGAAAGGGGCAAGGGCTGCGCCGAGCGTGGGGAATCGATCGAACGACCAGGGGATCCAGGATCACATTACGCGTCCTATCACCACCACCACCACCACCAATACTTGGTATATCGATCGATGGAACGTGCTACGTAAACACGGAGCACAGGGCCCGCAGTCCCTAGACCGTCTTCGGCCTTCGCTTGCTTGCTTTCAATCAATTTAAGGCTTCCCGCGGTTGAGTGTTTGACACATGTGTGACGTTTGAAGCTTCGCTTCGTACTCGTAGCTTGGCACTTGGCAACAAAATGACTGCGCGAGAGAGTGAGGGGAGGGGGGGGGGGGAGAGAGGGCATGCCAGGAAGTTGTTATTGTTCTGACATCAGGACCAGGTCGTCAACAAGTGGCAGTGGAGTAGCGTGGCATGGCGTGGTGTGGCGTGGTAATGATAGAGCCCTGTCGTGTCGTGCCGATGGCGTTGAACGGAGCGCTCCAACAAGCGGTCTGTGGGGCTCCGCTATAAATAACTCCCCTCCCCCTCCCCCCCTTCCTACTTATCATCGATCGATGTTTGGTGCGTTGTCATCTATCATCTTCATGTGGCATAGAAGCCAATAAGAAGAACCACGTAGCGAATAGGATTTTTTAAAAGGGCGAAAACAATGCTTAGAACGCTTTACGGATTAAGGGTCCTTCGTTATTTAACTTTTTTTTAGTGACACATACTTTTAACATTTTTCCCTACATGCTGATCCTTTCAAGAGCATTGTGTAAAGTTTTTGGATCAATCGAAGCAAAACTGACCAAGTTACAGATTTTCTTAAATCCGCGCTTCATACAAGGCTCCATGCAGCTCCCATCGTACCGTAAAAACTACTGGACTGATCGATTTGAAATTTTTAACACATAATCTGTACACTCTTTGCCAGGTAGCTCCGTCGAAATTTCATAAAAGTTGTTGATACTTTTTTTTAAACAAATCGCCAAAAATCGTGTGCTTAGGCAAAATGACAAAAATCAGCACATTTTCAACTTTAAAAATCTGCCAAAAATCGAAAAGTAGGAACATTCAACAAAAACTCGACGGGACTAGCTAGATAAACTTATCATCTTTCAAACGAGTATCGATTTGTATTTTTCCAATGACCCATCACGCAGCTACGATGGGCACCGGAAAAAGTATCTTTTCTAAGACGCGACTCCCTAAATGTGATGCCATGGATGAAGTTTTTAATCAATCTTCCCCAAAATAGCACTAAATATTCTTCATAAGTTGTAGTGTAATAAAATGTATATTTGGAAGAATAAAATTGAATGGCTGCGTCACAGCAATTCGTCAAAAATGATCCTTGTTTTGGTAACAAATTACCGAAGCCCCCCCTAGGCACCGTGTGATTTCTGGCTATTAAAAAAAAGCTCAAAGAACTCCCCCGGGGGACATCGTTTTGAAACGATAGAACAGATTCAAGATGCGCTGCGAAGAAGCAGCTGAAGGCCATCTCTAAAGTCGATTTTTTCACGTGCTTTTCCAAAACTGGAAAATCCGGTGCCCCAAGTGCATTGTTTCGAGGTGGGGAAAGAATGCTTTGAAGCGGACGAAATGGATTTGAAGGAATAAAACAGGAATAAATCGAAATGCACTGTTCGGTGGATGGATACCCATCCGGGCATGCCAGTAGTCCAACAGCACTAGCTTACTCGCTACCTGTGTTGCAGTGCCTTCTAGCAAATGTGAATTATCGGCATTATCGCCCATCGCCTAATTTGCTTTCGCTTAACGACATCGTTAAAATTTGTTTTGACTTCCAAAGAAAAAAAAAACATGCAGGCATCCAACGCTAGTACACCGCGGGTGACGGGCACACGGATACCCGACCTAGACCCACACACATACACACCTAATTACACCGGTCGCCGGTACCGCGGGACAAGCAACAGTGAGCGAACGAGCGAGCGACTCATTCGGAATGGTTTGCTCTCTCTCTCGCTCTCTCAAAAAAGATCCCCGGCCACGCGACGTTGCGACTCGTGGCGGCACAGCTTCCTGAGAGCTCATTAGAATGTGTGTGTGTCTGTGTGCGTGTTTTGCGGAAGGTAGATGATGTTTTGACAACGAGCCACTGCAACAGCAGGCAGCAAAAAGTGGCCAAAGCGGCTTACGTTAATTGACTGCTTGAGCATCCATGACCCGCCCGGGGGGTAGAAACATGGACAAACAGGAGAGTCTGCCTGCCCAGCGGTGACTAGCGGTGGGCGGACTCTTGTTCGAATGGGATAACTTGTCATAAAATCGCTTCCACTTCCCAAAACCTTTGAAGCTAGTTTTCGCTGCTATTTTTATGCTGTTGTGTCGAAACATGTTCACCATAAGCTTTAAACCAACAATCGAAAACGTTCAGCTGGCGCATTTCTTCACATGCAACGAAGGTCATTAACCATTTCCGCAAAATTAAGTTTTCTGCGGTACAACAACTCAACAAATTTTAAGGATAGCAAAAATTGTGTCAAAATTAATACATGGTCTGTCGCAAAGTAAACAGGACATTTTTCATAAGAACATTTCTGGTGGAGCTACAATAATGTGCGAAATTTTGTTTAAAAGGTGCATCTTTTAGCCACTTTCAGTTCAAATTTCATAGCACTGGGTCCACTGGAAGCAAAGTTATGGCGCATAAAGTGGTACAAGTTTTCTGAACGGCTAAAATGTCAGCATAGCGTTTCCGTTTCATCCGCAAATGAAGTTTACCGAATTCTTAAAAGCCCCAGGCTACCAGATCAAGTGATTATGGGGCTGGATTTAACAGAACAAAATATAGTTTTTGGTCAAAAAACAGTGTTGAACGTGGATCGATGTGACGGCGCATTATGGGCGCAGAATCCTACGAATACGATGCATTAAACGCATCAAAACACCAAGACAATATACGGCAGTAACCGTTTGGCCCGGTTATTGTTTTTTTTAATTTGAGAAAATCGCGCACTCTTTCGATGCTTCCTGGCGTGATCACGAATTTGGCTTGGCCAACATGAAGGTTGTCGTTGAGGTCTTCACGCCCGTTTGTGAAACGCGTACTCTACTCATAAACTTGGCTACTGAATAGACAATCATCACCACAAACTTATTGCATCAATTCGGTAAACGTTTTATCGAGTTTAATACCAAAAATCCACCATCAAGATTTTTACAGCCGTTCAGAAGGCTTGCTACCGACCACCCAAAGCTATTGTCACTTTATGCGCCATAACTTTGCTTCCAATGGTCCAAATGCGATGAAATTTTGACTGTAAATATCTAAAGGATGCACCTTTCAAACGAAAAATACCAACATTCAGATGGCGCCACCAGAAACTTTCCTATGCAAAAAGTCCTGATTACTTTGCGACAGACCATGTAGTATTTTTTCTTAGTTCTTTTTGTGTTTTGCATAAGATATTTGATTACACTTTCAAAACGGTATCACACATGAGGCTGTGCCACCTGCCCCCTACCAAAAAAAAAAAAAACAAAACAAAAAAGGATCCATCGATTTTAATAAAATCAAAAGTTGTCCCGCCAGTGAACGGGGTCACTGAGTTCTCAGGAGTCAGCCACTGGTTCCTTTCATGCGCCCCCCGTCGACCGTTGGCACGGTTCCAACCATCAGTGTTCCAGCTGGAGTGTTTGGAACCTGCCCAGATGGCCAGAGGCAGAAGAGGCTGCTGGTTAGCCAGGGAGAGCGGAGGGAAACGTGGCTGGAGCGGCCAAAATGCGATGTCAAAGTCGATTCCAATTTGGTTCTAATTTGGCCACGCGGAGAGCCTACCGGGGGTGCTTCTTGCCACCAGGAGCAAGCGAGCTCATTGCTACGATGCCTGGAAAAGTGGTCCAGGAAGACGGAGAGCGAGAGAGAGAGATACAAAGAGAGCGAACGAAGGGACCGAGGATGATCGATATCGATGCTGCACTGGTTTCCTGCTTCGTCGCTGGTCTCGATCCAGAGTTTTGGCTCCATTCGGGGCTTTTCACCTCACCTTCTCCCTTGCCATCGTCCCTCTTTTTCTCCTTTCATCGTTACTCCCCGATTTACTGAACCTGGGAGGCGCAGAAGGCTAGAGAGAGAGAGAGAGAGAGAGAGAGAGCAAATAAAACGGAAGGGAAATGACCAAAAAAAAACCCGCCAGCCTGTTTCCCGTGATAAATGGGTCGGCGGCCCCCGTAATGGTTGTAATTCAATATTTCAACCGAGCTGAAGCGGTTGGCGTGGATGAAAGGGAAAGGGAGAGAAGATGGAAAGAAGGGACGTTGGTGTATTTTCATCCCAAAGTCCTCGGAACATGAAGCTGACGGTGACTGAGCAACTGGGGAACAGCACCTCCCTTCCGCCAGAGAGGTCAGCACAAGATCAGGGTGTAGCAAAAAAAAAATAAAATCCAGGTGTAAGGGGTGGTAGGGCACTGGGCGCGCAAAGTATGCTAATATGCATTACACGCTGGCTGCTGCTGCTGTTGATTGCCGGCCTCCACCCGTGCGGAGTGCCCACCGAGAGATGCTGGCCTTGACGGTGCGGCCGATGCCAAGCGACTATTCAACTCCCAGTTGGCAGACCTGCCTGTGTAGACTTCGTAGAGTTCGTTCGCCAGCGAAGTATCCCGTTACTGCGTCCCCGGGCGTGCCGGAAGGAAGGGGGAAGAGAAAGAGAAAAGGAGAGGAAAAAAAAAAACAGGGAAAGAAAGAGACTTGCTCTTTCGTGTGTAGTTAATAAATTTGGTTTTAATTGGGTAGCATGGGGCGTTTCCCGGGGTGGGAAGGGGGCAGGTGATGAGCAAGGCAAGGGGATTGGAGGCCAGGAACATTTGGTGTACCGCGGGCGGCCACTGCCTCTACGATAATGGGGTCACAGTCCGCGAAAGTCCGCGAAAGTACATCGACGGTTTGCTTTCTCGGGAGTTTGAGATTGATTTAGCGGAGAGAGAGAGAGAGAGAGAGAGAGAGAGAGATAGATAGAGAGAGAGAGCCCTCCATTCAATTTGCAGACACAAGGGATGGGACTTTTGCAAGGGTTGGTCCCAGCATCGAGTCCAACCACCACCAGCGGCCTTTTGTTTCCATTACAAAGGGACTACTCCCCCCACCCAAAAATCCGAGTCACGAGATTGCTATCACACCTTTTCCGGTCCCCCTCCCCCTCGTTTGTGACTTCTGCCTCTGAAGCGCATCTAAAAACGGGATGAGCCAATGATGCTGAGCTTTGGTTGGGCCGAAATCCCCCCCCCCCCCCCCTGTCGTTGACACAGCGAAATGAGGACTGGATGAGGGACTGGACTGTCTGGTGCGCTGACTCGGATCGTATTATTTCTTATTCATAGCACTCGAGCCACTCACGAGCGCTCGAGATTAAGTTATCCTTTGCCGCCTTTGGAAATTGCTTTGTGGGTTGGTTCTGTGTATGTGTTTGTGTAACACAGGGAAGTGGCCACCACCTGACAGTTTTGGTTTGCTGGTTCGCCGAAGCGGATCCCGCTTTCGAAATGAGCCATAAAGTTCTCTCCGGACCAGGGACCAAGACGCCTTATCAGGCTCACCCAGTCCAACCCAGTCTCCGGAGGCGAACGGCGGAAGACGTTAGCCAGCAGAGCGTGTGTAATGTGTGAGTGGGTGAGTGCGCACTTGAAGCTGCAGCTGCACCCTACTAGTGCTGGAGTCGAATCCGCAAGGGGAAAATGCATCCAAATTATGCAAATTGCAAACAGGACACATTTACTTACAGCCCTATTAGCCTCGAGCTCAGTCCCTTGCGCAACCAGCGCACCAACACAAGCACCTGGAGCCGCTCCCACAGAACCGAACAGCAACTCGCAACGAGCGCACCCTTCAAAAAGTGCTGCCTCGATTGATAAGTCGGAAATGTGGTCCCCCTTTTGGCAGTCGGTTTTGATTTTTTTTGATTTTTGTTTGGCAGTGCCCGGATCGGCTGGACGGTGCATTGAGCAGTTCTGCCTCCAGGCAGCACAGCATCTCGATCGAACCAAGGGGGGGGGGGGTTTATTAAAAAAATCTGTCCCAAAAACGTGACATCATTTGCCAGCAATCGCACGCTAGGTTAAATTCGAGTTGAAAGAAAAAAACAATGGCTCATGTTTGACGATTTTTTTTTTCAGGAAAAGGAACGATTCTACTTTCTTTGAGGGGGGACTTCGGTATTTGCGGTCCCAAAAAACAGGCCCGTTTTTAACGAATTTTAGTGACGTAACCATTCAACTTTATTTTTTCATGTAAATGACATACTAATCTACAACTTTTGAAGAATATTTGGTGTTGTAGTGAGCAACATTGATTGAAAAATTAATCGATGGCATCAAATTTAGGCAGTCGTGTCGTCGCAAAGGCACTTTTTACGGTGCCCATCGTAGCTGCGTGATGGGTCATCAGAAAAGTACAAATCAATACTCATTTGAAAGATTATAAGTTTATCTAGGTAGCCCCGGAGAGTTTTTGTTGATATTCCAATTTTTCGATTTTTGACAGATTTTTGAAGTTGAAAAAGTGATGCTTTTTGCGATTGTGTCATAAAAAACGAACTTTACAGATTTGTTTAAAAAAAAGTATCAATTTTCATAAAATCTTGACGGGACTACCTGGCAAAGAGTGTTCCGTTAGTGCTAATAAACATGCGGCTCGTCCGTCATTACATACAGTATTGGTCGATAAAATAGCAGCATCAATACGTTACGCAAACTTACGCCATGTACTCGCTCGAATATGTTTTTAATCCAACTTTAAAGCATGTTTTAGGAGTGTTTTAGGAATCTGGAGAAGCTGTTTTGGCTTTATTTTCGATCGCTGTCGCTTTGGCTTTAAAATATAACCATAAATTGCTCATACCACCTAGTTCAGGTTGGTCGATAAAATAGCAGCGCTTATAAACGAATTTGTTTCTAAAGTAATATGTGCATTTAAATAAACCACCGAAATAATGGCGTAATATGCAAGAGATTTGTGTGTTTTTATAGTAGTTTGGAGGAGCGAACACACGTTTCATTTTCAATGAGTTAAGTTGTTTGAAGGATACTTTGTATCAAAATGATATAGCCTCAAACATGTCATAAGCAACGAAAGCAAAAATACTACAAAGTGCATTTGATTGCATGATGATTTGTTAAGAATGTATCTCATGTTCTAAAGTGGAAATACGATTCAAAATGTCTTCTAAAGTGAGCAAAACATCGCTCAAACTGATGGATAGGCAGCCCGAACGACGAAGAACGAACGGCAGATTATTTTTTGTGGAGAGAAAAGTGCATTGAATCTCTTAAACAGCACTTTAGAACTAAGAAAATGTTGTAATTATATTAATAAGTTAATTAGAACATGAAGTAAAAAGTTATAGATAAAATTAAAGATGCTTCTCGATCGTTTACATTGCAGTATGACCTTCGTATTTTGATCCATTAAGGAATAGAGAAATATAATAGGAACAGATAGAAGCAATGTCGAATTGTATGACTCCAAACAAAAGCGAAGGTCATTTAGATGATCTCTACACACAAGAACGAACCAAAAAAGCGCCGCAATTTCGGAGAAAATTGATTTCGCTAAAATGCGATATGGAGTTGTTTCTTACAGCTGCAACGTATGCCCCATTCATCGTATCGCAGAGGCCATGGATGTATCAAACTACATCGATACCATGTAAAACGTGTATGTTCTCAAGAGTTGAATACAAAATGCCCAAAAATGGCTTCTGTATCTGTACTAAATCTTGATCATTTTCCAAAATCGGCTGACAAATCGGCGCCGAGTTATTCAACTGTTTAAATTGGTACGCTCCAGATGACAACGCACCCACTCTGCTTTGGTTGATTTTCCCCTTTTTTCCGATTTTTGCCACAGCATTTTGATGTTGTGCAAAGTGATGCTTCGAGAATGCATTCGAGTACGAATCGGTTTCGAAACGGGCCAAGATTTATGCTACGTGGTACGGGATGCGGGGAGTCTGTTATCCATCGCTACCATCGGAGCTCCCAAAAACACGGTGCCCACCGCAACAATTAGCCAAGACCGGCGAGCGAGTGCTTGATTGCTGTTTGAGTGGGGGTCGGTTGACTCGCTCGCTCTCCCTCCCTCTCTCTCTCTCTCTCTCTCTCTCTCTCTCTCTCTCTCTCTCTCTCTTTGACTCCCTCTTACTGTTCTGCTTAATTTATAGCCATTCCACTCGACCCCTACCAAACGCCGGGTATGTCCGGGCTGATTAAATTAATTACTCTCGATTACCATCCGAGTGCAGCATGCCACATACGAGTGCATACTTTCAACGTACCCGTAACAGCTGTGTGTCTGTGTGTTTGTGAAACACAGAGAGAGAGAGAGAGAGAGAGAGAGAGAGAGAGAGAGAGAGAGAGAGAGAGAGTGATTGTTGTATTCAGTCTGCTGTCCAGTTGCGGTTGTGTCGTGCATGGCAGGATCCAGCAGCAGATCGACAAACGCATCGTGCGCACCACCACCAGGACTAACATTGGTGGAGGACGCTGGTGGGCTAGCCAGAAATGCCTAGAATATCGGGCAAGGCATTCCGATCCGAGGAGTCCGGACCGCCGAGACCACGCCGAGATATTGTGTTCAAAGTCGGTGGCGTGCCCATCCAGTAGCATCAAAAACTACTGGACCGATTGGTTTGAAAATTTAAACACATAAACTGTACACTCTTTGGCAGGTAGTCCCGTCGAGATTTCATTGAAATTGTTGATACTGTTTTTAAAACAAATCGCCAAAAATCGTGTTTTTAGGGAACATGACAAAAAGCAACACTTTTTCAACTTCAAAAATCTGCCAAAAATTGATAAAAACAAAATTCAACAAAACCTTGACGAGACTACATGGATAAACTTATCATCTTTCAAACGAGTATCGATTTGTATTTTTCCGATGACCCATCACGCTGCTACAATGGGCACCGCAAAAAGTACCATCTCGCAGACGCACCTTCATAAATGCGATGCCATGGATGAAGTTTTTGTTCAATCTTCCCCAAAATAGCGCTAAATATTCTTCAAAAGTTGTAGTTTAATATGACGTACACTTGAAAGAATAGTGTTGAATGGCTGCGTCACAGCAATTCGTCAAAAATGATCCTTGTTTTGGTAAGAAATTACCGAAGCCCTCCACTGAAATTGATGCCTCGTACGAAGTTTTTTAACAAATCACGACCCCGAAATACAACCAAATATTCTTGAAAACTAGTAGATCCATATGACATCCACTGTAGGTAAAGTGATAAGTGATAAAGTTGCATGGTTTCTGTACCAAAAAATAATCAAAAATGAGCCATTTTTTTTAGCAAAGGCCGATGCCGATTGCAATGCTTGACCAGCACATCAACCGGCACGCGTTTGGCAGCGTAACAACAATGCGTAGCCATCGAACGGACGTCCTCCTTTCGCTGACGCCCAGGACGCCGTGTGGGGAAATTAAATTTGCTTGGTGCTCAAAGCCAGCCCATGTTCTCCTTTTTGATTTCGCTTGCCCTTCTTTTTTGTGCCGGGGAAGGGAGGGGGGGGGGGGGGTGGATCTCTCATATCATGCAGCATATTATGGGCAGGGCAGGAAGCTGGTAAGCCAACACGCGACACGCGGCACGGGATGTGTGTCCGGAAGGAAAAAAAAAAAAGAAATCAAGGACAAGGGGCAAGGAAAAGGAGGGTTGCGGAAAGGCCTACCCATAACTCATAACTCAAACCATCGGAAGGGATCTTCTCCCAGGTGATGACGACGACGACGACGACGCAGAAGGACAACTCTTCTTTTCTCCTTTCTGTCTCTCTCCCTCTCCGCACCACTTTGTCCCAAGAGGGCACTCGTCGGTTGTGTCCTCGATACCCGGTGTCCTCGGGCCGGCCGGCGTCCCTTTGCTCATTACACGATGGGACAGATGGGGACAGAACTCCGCCGGGAGTGAACTGAAGCGAAGCGAAGCCATTTCTCTCACCGCCAATTCCCTTCCCACCCCCACCACCACCCCCACCGGAGGGTAGGGGGTGCGCGCGTACCCTTCTGTTCCGTTTCCGCTTTCGTTTCCCTTCGCCACCGCTCGGGCTTGAGAGTTTTGTTTGTGTTCTCCACTTCCGCCACACGAGGGCTTTCCTTCATTATCATGACAACGATGATGATGATGATGATGATGGTGATGGTGATGAAGATAAAGGATGGTGCCGCGTGGTGGTGGTGGTGGTGATGGAGGCAGAAGATGAGATAATAATGAGGCAAAAAAAGGATGCCCGCAAGTTTGGGGCCTCGCATTCCGGGCCACTCTCTCTCTCTCTCTCTCTCTCTCTGGGGAGGGGGTGGCCGGCCAGCCAGCCGGCACACGCATATTGTGTTTCGCACGACGACAACGACCGTTGGCAACGACCCGGACGTTGCCAATTAGAAATGAAAAATCTGCTAGCCCACCCCCACTGTATTTTTGTTGCGTGAAAAAAAAAGGAAAAAATTCTTCCCCCCCCCCCCCCTCCTGGGTGACCAGAAAGGAAGAGCGGCTCCTCATGCACTCTTCACATTCGCCAAACTATCGAATCGAAAAATTTGCTGTTGCGGAGCGTTGCGAACGAGCAACGTAGTTCCGGGTGCAGCAACGAGGGGTAGGTCACGTTAATACAGGGGGTGGCCAGACGAACCAGACAACGACGTACACGTGCAGCGACCGTAGGCCGTAGTGTTGGCTTTCTAATTAAAGAATTCCTCCCCATGCCCCCCCCCCCCCCCCGGCACGCCCGCCTTTGGCGCTATCATCAAAGTGAAACACTGCGATGGAGGCGCCCGGTTGGCCACGGTTGGTCTGACCAATTGTCTTTCATACCGTGCACTGTCGCCTTTCCACACGTTCGTTAGCCAGCTGCCCATGTAGCAAATGCATCTCTGCAAAATGAAAGCGTGTATCGAAGTCATTAGAAGTTGAAAGGCAGAGAGATAGAAAGAGGGAGAGAAGGTGGCCGGTGCCGAGGCAAGCCCTGGTCTTCTGCCTTCGTTAGCTTCAAGAGGAGCGAGTTCAGCAGAACGAACGGCTAGGCCGTCGTTAGGGTGCTAACGATGGCGTATACCTTCAAAGAAGCACGGGAGCATCTCGAAAGGCGCATATGCGCTTTCACCCTTTCACAATTGTGCCCCCCCCCCCCCTTGGCACCCTTCAGGATGGTGATTATTTCTTTCCGGCACCAGGCACAGGCACATCTCGAAGGTACGCTCCCTGACGCTGCCGAGTTGAAGACGCTGTGCCAGGTTTAATCAAAAGAAATGAAAAAAAGACAATCGAAACGAACACAAAAAAAATAGGGATCTCACTAAACGAAAGTGGGCGCACGAGAGAGAGAGAGAGAGGGGAGGGGGAGAAGTTGCATTGGCGAACGGCACGATAATTGCTATGCAAGCTACAGCAGCTGCAGTTTGCTGGACGGCTTTGATTGATTGAACTTAGAACGAACGGGTCGGGACGTGGAGGGAAGCAATAAACCGGAGGGGAGGGAGTGTGTGTTGATGAGTGGTAGTGAGTCCTTCATCAGACTTTCATTGAGAAGCGAACCGTTTGCAACCGGCACCCCGCGGATTTGAGTCAAAACGCTGGCGAAAACCCGCATAATGCTTTTATCCGCTTTAAATATGTTTGTTATTCGATGTTGAACCGTAACAAAACTAATGTTTTCTAGCAATTCCACCACATAGGAACAAGAAAGCGTTGTCATTGTTGTTTGTAATCTTCTAATTTCTGTAATTTCGCATTGGGGGTCGCACATTTATAGCGTTTGCCTTACCCAAAAAAATGAAATTCACTCTAGATTGCAACCATTTATCATTGGCAACCTTGAAATCATCCAGTTGATATCGGAATCCATCCATCTACGCTTGAAATTTGCTTTCAATCTCAGAATCTTCCTTTCAAACACCTTCCTTTTGTCTACCTTCAGAAGGTTGATCCAAATGTTGTGTTAATTTCTTTCTCAGCATAGTTGAAGTATGTCGTTCAAAACCTTCTTGGGGCATTTTTTTTAGTATCCGGCACAAATATCGCCATGAAACAGTTGGAGAATTAGACGATTTTTTTTTTGAAAAACCCATATTGCACCAAAACATCGAAAAATCGGTAAAGAGGAACCAGGAGGGAACCAACCAATAATTTCGACTGGTTTTATATTCTGGAGACTTTCCTCTTTCAAATGCTATCGAAGCTTTTGCGCGGGCATTGCCGGGCTTTTAAGAAAACGCTGATGTTGAAATTGTCAGTTTTTCGTAAGATCTTGGGAAGGTTCATTTTTGATAAAAAGCTGTGATTATTTATAAACGTCAAACCATAAAGAGTATTGAAAAATATTCCACTACTTCACAGCTAAAAATGATAACGTGGCAGGGATGTATAATCATTCATTTGAGATCTCTTTGATAGTGCTGTTATGTGTAGAATATTTTAAAATGATGAGCAAAGCATAAGTTGAAAACATGCAACAAAAACATTATGCTACGGGAGTTTTGGCCAGCTTTTGCCTCAAATACCCACTCTGTGCGGCCGCAGAGGGCAGAATGTGCGATGAAATGGCACAAAGATTCGCGTACCAAAAGGGCTGTAGAGAGTAATCCTTTCATTCGGTCCATTCAAAGACTCTGCTAGGCAGTATGTCTCGACGGTTTTCCCGGGAGATTTCTTTCGCCGGATAGTGAATGGATAAACACTATCGGACACTAGCGTCGCGAAATTCGGAACGCGGCACATCCCGCCCGGTAGCGAAGGCTAATTGATTGATCCGCTTGCGTTCCTGCAAGTCCTGGCGACTCCTCGTCACTCTCTTACCTGCACCAGCATCGTATTCCGTCTCCGTGTATGCGAAGCGATGATGTCACATCGAAACAAGTAGTACTGAGAAAGAACAATGCCTGAGGAATGCAGCGAACAAGGTAAGGTTTTGAATAAAGGGTTTTCGAGGGTAAGCATGTGTAGAAAAAAGGGGTTTATCACGCCAGTTATCCCATTTTGACGGGTTTTTTAGATTCAGAGCACACTTAAATGGCTCAACTATTGTTGATAACGTTCTCCATCAATAGTTTGAACAGTTTCCGGAGGTTATTAATGCACGATACCGCTGAAAACTGCATCTTCTCATTGTTTTGATGAACCCGAACCTTCTCTGTCTGTAACGTTAAAATCTTTGCTTCTAAGCTATTGAAGCTTTTGCATTTTTTTTGGTCAAAGCGTATATTCATCATAAGCTTAAATCAACACACGATAATATTCAGCAGCAGTTTTTTTGAAATGAAAACAAAAGGTTTAAAAATTCCCCGCTAAATGAACGTTTCAGGCACCACTAACATGACATTTTCAACTGGAGAAAAAAACTATGCTCTAGTCAATACGATGAACAGTAACTTATTGCGTTTCAAAGGTATGTAGTTGTACTTTAAAACAACATAACATATGCGGCTGTAAACCTTATCGAAATAAAATGACGCCATGCTGCTAAGCACCAGTCTCTACCAAATTGCATAATTTTTAGTGGTTTATCATGAAACTTGAAGTGGTTAAATATCTGATCAAATGTTCTAAAAAAAAAACATAAAACATTTCGGAAACACACAAATTCCGGATTTCGGGCTCCGGTAGCTCAGATCTGTGCCGTTGTTGTTTTTTTTCACATTCGATTTATTTCTCACAGCTTCGCAGCGGCTGGCCCGGGACAATCACAGCATCCTGCCTCACCGTAGAGGGGATCTTGGATTCTGGCTAAGACGGCTGCGTTGCGGGCCCTGTTTTTTTTTTTATTGGAACCATTGGCGCATTGGCGCATTGGCGTTTAACGACGAAATCTCTAGCGTCTAGCGTCGGTCGCTCCTAATGTGTATATCTCTATATCTTTTTCGCTAGGTGTATGCGTGTGGTATGTGTGTGTGTGTATATGTATGTAAAAGTGTACGTGTATATATATATATATCATATAATAATGTATCCTTTTTTTCCCCTCTAGAGATTTTGGGGATGATTCCCCCGGAAGGGGTGATTGAGTGGCTGTGGATGACTAGGAATGAGGGGTAAAGGTGACAAACCCAAAGAGGAACCGAGCCGAGGAGCCGGAGGTATCACAAAGGGGGGGGGGGGGGGGGGAGGGTGGATGTAGTGGTGTACAGCCCCCCGGGCTAGGTGCTACCCTTGGGCGACGGTGTCCGGTCGATGTAGTCGAGGCTGGAGTCGGGTGCACCGGCAGCAGCGACGGTGGACTGGCTGGGTGGTGGTGGTGGCTGCTCGACTGACCCCGTCGACTGGTGACCTCGGCTCGATTCCGCCTCCTCGATCGGTGCGAGCGGGGACGGTGGTGTGACGTGCGAGTTGGCCATGGCCTGGTCGAGCTCCTGCTGCCACTCGGACTCCTTCGCTTCCATCGCCTTGCGCCGCAGCTCCTTGTAGCGATTGTACACCAGGAACTCCTTCAGCAGCTGGTTATCCAGCAAATGTTGCTGCTGCTGCTGCTGCTGTTGGTGTTGGTGTTGGTGTTGGTGTTGCTGCTGCTGCAGTTGCCGCTGGTCAGCTGATGCGTTGTTTTCCTTATGGATCGAGCGCTGCTTCGCCAGCCGTTTCTTCTTCTTGTGCAGCGGTTTCGTCTCGACGATCATTTCCTCCAGCTCGAGGCTTGGGTCGCAGTTGAGATGCTCCTTCGAAGGTTTGAACGGTGGGTTGGTGCGCTTGGCCAACACTCGCTCCATGTCGGTGCCGCGCAGCAGCCGCGTCAGCTGCAGCTCCTTCAGCGTGCTCAACCGGGCGCCCGGATAAACATTCAGTAGCTGGGTGACAGAGAGAGAGAGAGAGAGAGAGAGAGAGAGAGAGAGAGAGAGAGAGAGAAAGGGAGAGAAATACTAAATAATGAACAAAGAGAGAGAGAGAGAGAGAGAGAGAGAGAGAGAGAGAGAGAGAGAGAAACTCACCTTGGAGAGCAGATCGACGAACTGATCGCTCCAGTGGCGTGGAAAGTGGGGCTGCGTGTTCAGCACGTTCTTCACCTCGGCCAGTGGCGTCGACGAGTGTACGACGA
Organism: Anopheles aquasalis; assembly: GCF_943734665.1. Lineage (NCBI taxonomy): Eukaryota > Metazoa > Arthropoda > Insecta > Diptera > Culicidae > Anopheles > Anopheles aquasalis. Next base: position 3,508,626 of record NC_064879.1, read on the forward strand.
ACGGGCGCACTCCGCACCGCATCTCGTACGCCACCACGCCGAGACTCCACCAGTCTACCGGGTAACTGTAACCGGCTGTAACCGGCAGAAAAAAATGAGAGAGAGAGAGAGTAAGGAAGAGAGGTTCGCATGAAATGAACTGGAATAATTTAATGGCCATTTGTGTGGCCGTGCGCGCGCGCTCGCGCCTGTGTTCCGCCAGACAGAAGCAACAACAACAGCAAAAAAAAAAACAGAGAGCAAAAAAAACACAGCATACGCCGGGCGTTCCCTACTTACCAACTTCCTCTAAGGCACACAGGAATACTTCGGGCGCCATGTACGGCTTCGTGCCGGACATGCTGCAGGCGAGCCCGTCCGGTGGCAGGCGGGTGGCTATGTTGAAGTCCGTCAAGTGAGCGTGTCCTATGGAAAAAGCGCGGAAGAAAAGGAAACGAAACTGCAGTACAGTCATCCATCCACAGCCCGTTCAGCCCCTCTTCCCGCCCACCCCCCCCTTGTGGGGATAAGGATTAATTAGCAAATAGCTTGGTGTTGAATCAAGGAAGCGAGCCAGTCGCTGCTATCAACGGGACCAGCCGGGCTCTGGTGCGTTTGATATCGAAAACATTTATTCAAAATGGAATTGTCGAATTGAGCTGGATATGCCAATATCATCAGCAAGGTGTTCTAGTTGTTAATCGACGGTTTTTTGCAACACCAAATGGTCTCCTAGGGCGCTCTGCGTCTTCAACACGTTTCTGACTATCCTGGAAAACTTTTTACCGCTTGTAAACATTTTTATTTAAATTAGTGTATCGTGTTTCACCAAAGGCATCATTTTGCATCATTCTTTGCGTATCCCCAAACCACATTTTTGGTGAAAATTCTTTGCTCAACAAAGTTCGAAATATCATAAACCAAGAATTCGCTTTTAGTTTGCGCACCGAAAAAAACAAATGCTTACCAGGTGTATGCATATGAAACCGAAACCTTTTTGATTTGCGCAAAAAAAAACGCTTTTTCTTGGAAAATGGAGAAAACATTGTTCTCCCTAGTTATGGCAATCGTTAGCTACACATTTCAACTATATCTTAGGCAATTTTTGGATGCCTTGCCAAAAAAAAAACCGCCATACCTGTACCATTTTATCGAAACACATCAATTTTTTTCAAATTTTCGTAAAAAAAGAAGCGCTGCTGATGCAAATGAGCGTTCATCTGATAGAGTCAAGTCTGGTGAACTAGCGGCAAGTGGTAATTGTAACCAATTGTGGCTTTGTGCCGTGTCCTTGGCCGATATTCCACGGCGGTGGCGGAGCATATTTGATCGAGTAAAATAAGTCAATTTTGTCGTTTTTTGATATTTTGGTTGATTTTTTTTGCACAAGTCTCGGTCAAAATTGATTGTTTGTTGCTTGTAACCATCATTAGTAACCCTTTCTGGCCAATAAGCCTTGCAATTTGATGTCGCTGGTGTTTGGTTCTCACGTCATTATAACTTCTTTTAAACTTTTTAATCCGCACTTAGCACTGTGTTTAAGTAAGAGCATGCCCACCGTAACCTTTAATAAAAATTTGGTGCGATTCGGCCGCCGGTTTTTTTTAGATGGAGGCAAAAACGCGAACAATGCCCGCGAGTCGCAGTTTTTAGGAACGGAACTTGCCATTTAATTCGCAATTTAATTTAATTCCCTCTTCTTTTCTCTCTGGTCACTGGACGCGCGTGGCCTTTCGCACGTGTTGCGCTACGTTCTTACGCCTTGTTACCTTTCTGTAACAGTGACTCGATTGCCAACTCGCTCAATCCGATCGAGTCCAATAATCTGGCTAGAGCATCGTTTTTTTTTATTCCAATTTTTCTCGCTTCTCTCGCTGCAGTCACTCACAACATGCCCGATGGCCTCAATAAATTGGGTTTGTGTGTTGTGTTTGCCACAAGCCCGGTAAGTGTCCCTAAACGGACGGCGTAACGGAAGGCCAATAAATGGCGCACCAAAAAAAAAAATAATAAACCAAAAACAAAACTACGAGCAATCAAAAACAATCGCTGGTACGCTGCCATCCTTGCCTTGCTAGCCAGCCGGCAACCAACCCACAACTCCTACTCTCCAACTCAACTGTCTGCTCCGCTCTGTCAGGGGTGTGGAATTTTGTTTTCCGCGCTAAACGCGAGCCATTTTATTGCCCCCCCGCCCCCCACCCCACATGGCCTACCTCCGGCTACGTGGTGAAATACCATCAAACAGATTACCGGTGAGGACCGTAACATTTTCGAGGACGAGACACCGCGAGTTCCGGTCGCCGGAAAGGGGGCGGAATAATAAAAGGGTAAAATATTTCCTTTATTACTGTCATTCCCAATCATTCGCGCTTGTGCCGCGCGTTGGCTGGCTGGCTGGCTGGCTGGCTGGCTGGGTGGCGCCGGCAACGCGCTGAGCTTGTGTTTTATGCTAATACAAAGGGGGGTGGGGGCATTTTTGCACTCGCAAAAGACACTCGCCGCAACCTGGCGTCGGCATCATCACATCGGCCAGTCGTTTGGTGTAGCAATTTTGATCCGGTTGAAGATCCGGAAGAATCGAAATGGGAGCGTGAGAGACCCCCTCCCCACACTAGCCTCTAGTTTCGATGAAAGCACCCCCGGCTCCCTTTCACACCAGAATCGGGTTAGGGGATGGGGATGATATCGGGAATGCTTCTACCCTATTCCCAGTGAGGGTCCGGATTGGATGGTTTTCGCTGCTTGATTCTCGAAAGATTCCCAATTTACATTCCCTCTAGCGACATGCTACACCTAGCGAAATTAAAATAGCACCACCCAGTTTTTTTTTCTTATAAAAAGACGAATAATTAAGTTTCAACCAAATCTGCTACATGTGCTAAAAACTGTTACGGATTAAACTAGCATTGTTTTGGCATTTGTTCATGAACTATCTGATTTTTATTAAATTTTTAAACAACTGATAGCAATTAAATGCGATTTCAGCAATTAAACCAGTGTTTCGAGACAAAAAAATCAGAGTTTCAAGCGTTAGATGACTGATTTGCTCTCAGCGCTCCGGAATTTCAGCATGTTTACACAATCAAATTGCTTTCTGTTTTCATAAACACGACGTGTAAGCACATACCAAAGGTTTTCTATGTGATTCAGATCCGGAAAACGGGTTGACCATTCGATAACTTCTGTATTTTTATCAGAAAACCACGTTTTGTGCGTTGTGAATGAAGAGTTGCAGTATTATCTTGTTGAAAAACAAAGTCCTGACCCATCAATGATGATTCGGAAGCATCTCTAACATGTGTACATAATCCACAAACTGCATGTTTATTGTTCCTTAAGCCAACGGATGCCTACATGAGGCGGAAAAAGTTTTCCTATATTTTCAATGTGTGAGCGCCCAGCGTTCCTGCCCATCTCTAAATCTAGTCATTGCGCAAATCGAGCTAGTAGTATTGTAAGTCATCTAAACCAGCAAGGTGGACCTTTTTTAATCTAAAATGATCGAGTTATTCCATTCTTCGGACAGGAAATGTGATTTTTCGCGAAGCTCAAATAATACACTTTATGTAGCTTAGTTAGTTTGTGTCCTCCCAGTCGTTTGAGTAACTCCAAGTGCTCACTACCTGCCAGCATTTGTTGTACGTGCACGTGTAGTAACTGTCAGATCTAATTTTGCGCCGATTTATGATGTTGGTCTTTTCTCATACACTAAAATCTGTAGCATTGTCCTGTTATGCTTTGCGGAAACCCCTACTTTTCTCCCCACAATTCTCGATAGGATCAAGTTTTCGCTATTTTTCAACATTTTTTTCCATTAGCTATGTGTGCTTGATGAAGTATTTGAACCATTTTTCTGTGAGATAAGCTCGCTGATTATGATCGGTTATAATATTTACCTTTTCCTCGAAAGCTAGATGGTCTGATGTAATCATAGGAACTAAATCAAAAGGAAAAAAAACATGATTTCACTGCTAATTGCACGTACTTAGAGTCCACTTTCATAGTCCTGAAAACCAAAACATAGTTCTTTAAAATGAGTGAAAAAAGTAAAATTAACCTGAGGTGGGTGCCTTTTTTTTATTTCGCACGGTTAAATGTTTATACTAAATAAATATATATCCCATATAGCAGTAGCAAAACATTGATAGTGAGCACACGGATAAAATTAACATAGAGACTGGCATGGTGAGATTTTTGGATAAATAATGCCGAAAAACATGGTGGTGCTATTTTAATTTCGCGCAGTGTAGTTTCTTTCATCTCCCGCCACCCGACCACCCCCTCCCCCTCCCCCCTTGGCGCCTGGGGCCCCCACCATCAAAGGATCGGAATGCATCCTCGCACCGCAACCGCCCGAACCACCCCCTTCCCCTCCCCAAAACAACGGGACCGCACCTTCAATTGATTGGAAAATTGGATCCATTCCGGTGCGAGAGAATCCATTATTGGCCGCCCCCTACCCGACCACCCCTCCCGGCCATTCCATTCCCGAGGGATTTCTCGGAAAGGGATTTTCATTGTTCCGCCTCTGTTTCGCATTCAATTCTTTCTGTGGGTGGGTGTGCGTGCGTGATGTGCAAAGATGGGTGCGCTTGGTGTGAAGTTTGTCGTTCCGCCACCCAACCACGGTTCTCCCAATGCCGTCTGCAAGCCCCGCTCGAAGCAATCGATGGTTCTTCCATCCATTCCTCGTCCTGCATCCTGCTTCGGAGCGAAGAGGAGCGAGCGAACAAGAATCTTCGCAATCGGCAATAGCTCGCCAGCAAATAATGAGCTTATGAGCGATAATTTCATTACATCTCCTTTTGCCCACCCCTCCCCCCAAACGCAACGAAGACGACGAGGACGAGGACGTTCCGATGGTTGCACAATCTTCCTCACGAGGAGGAGGAGGAGGGTTGGGTGGGTGGCTGGGAAGGAGTTGTTGATGCCGCTTCAATCGCTGGCTGGCTCGCTGGATGACGCAGTACGAGACGAGATGCCATTTGCCTGGCCGAGAGTGACGACGTCGAGGGGGATGTGGAAAAGAGGCGTTTTCTTGTCTCCCTTGAACCCCTGACCTGATTCCCGTGACGGTGGGGGGCTGTGAGGGGTTGAAACAACCTCATTGATGCCATCGGATCGATTTTAAAGAAAGAAAAAGAAAATAATTACGTGACTTCACCTTGACAGAAAGAGAGAGAGAGAGAGCGAGAGAGTGAGAAGAAGGGCGGAAAAGTGTGCAAAGTAGTTGTGACAACATCTTCAACATCGTCATCATCATCATCATCATCATCGACGTCATCGTGAGGTCGACTTGCAATCGAATCGAATCGGTGCCACTACTTCGCTGCTGGCGCTCACAATTGGCTGGTTCTCGGATAGGATCCCGCTCATTGGAGGCACCCTCAAATATCACTTCAACCCACCCACCCCCCAAAAAACCCGGCAACCGCAACAGTACACCCGCCACATTCTCATCGCCCTCTGCTTGGTGTTAATCATCGCAATTTCGCATTTCGTTGTCGCATCGCGTCGCGGAAATCGCGGAGTGCAAATTCCACGAAGGGAAGCAGGGAGTGGAAGGGGGGTGGAAATGTTCCCCATCCATCCTGCTAAAGGATGATTGCAGGGTTTTCTTATTCTTTTTCTTTTGGTTTTGGTTTTGGCATTGGCGGACCAATGTGCAACCGCCCAGTGCTCAATCGGGTCATCCGGGGGTTGGCTGGTAGTTGGAAGAGGCGCGAGTGGCGAGAGGGGGGTTGAAAATCCACCATTTTGTAGCCGACCAACTTACGAAAGTGTGCAGCCAAGGCACCGCATCTAGGCACTACTTGCTTCAGCACTTTCCTTCCCTTTCTTCGTTCACTTACCCTACCACTAGCAACCCCCCCCCCCCCCCCCCTAGCATCCCTCTCCTACTCCAACACCGGCACCGGGACCATAAAACGTTCCGCGGAACTGGTCCGCACTGCACTGCACTTCACCTTTCATCTTTTTAGCGCGACGCAATCCCATTTAGCCACTTCAACGGAATAGAGAGGCGACCAGGGAGGGAGAAAGAGGAGGATGGCGTTCTGGAGGATGCTCCTCTGGTTGCAGCTGTCCGCTATCGCCGACGCGAGCTACCGGGAGTAGTGGTTATGAAATATGCAAAACAATTTCCGATCCTCTCTCTCTCTCTCTCTCGCGCGCGCGCGCGCTCTTTCTTTTGCTTTGAGCAAAGTGAAAAGGGGAAAACGAAATACTGTTCGTTTCAGCATGATGCACCATCCCGGAATCCCACGCGGATGCATTCACTGAGCACGGAAAAGAAACGGATGTGTCGGACTGGCTCCACGGTTGCTGTTGCTGTTACTCGCTTCAGGCAATTCATTTTCTTTCGGGACATTTTTTTCACATTTTTTCACGAGTGCTGATCGTTAGAAGAATATTGTGTAAAATGCTATGGATCAATCGAAGTGAAACAGACTGAAAAACATTGATTTTTTATATCAATCGCGCCTCATGCAATAGCATAAAAACTACAGGACCGATCGATTTGCAATTTTGAACACATAATCTGTACACTTTTTGCCGGGTAGTCCCGTCGAGTTTTCACAGAAAATGTTGATACTTTTTTTGTAATAAGTTTTGTAAAACTCGATTTTTAGGCATAATCGTAAAAGGCATCACTTTTCACAACATCAAAAATCTTTCACAAAATCGAAAGGTAGGAAATTTAACAACAAACTCTACGGGGGCTACCTAGAAAAGCCTATAACCTAACAAAAGAATATTGTGATTTGCATTTTTTTCTGATAACTTATTTACGCACCTACGATAGGCACCGTTTTTTGGTCCGAATCAAAAGACTCGACCGTTTAAGCGACGAACCCGGGTTTGGATCATTGATCAAGCCCGTCACCATCGTAGTGTGATTCACTTTTCACAACTTCAAAATGCTACCAAAAATCGTAAAATGAGATTTTTAACAAACACTGAACGGGAGCTAGCGGGATAAACTTGTAATCATCAGAATATTGATTTGCTAATGACTCATCACACGAGCTACGGTAGGCACCGCAAAAAAGTACATTTTTCACATGTGTCACGTCGACATGTCTTTCCTAAATTGATGCCATGTACAGGGTGTACCATAAAAAAGTGAGAAAATCTTTTATCGAAGTTTAAAGCCATTTTTTGTTGGTTTTCTACTGTTTTAAAATATCTAAATTGGCTCCATATTTCATTGTTTATCAAAAACAAACAAAATGAGTGGGTTTGTCGGCCTGTTTTCTCAATTAATTTCTCCAAGCGGTTACGAATTCGAGAGCACCCTTCGGTAACATAGGTGTCCAACTTAGAAGGCCAGGGTTTGATGATAAACGATTTCAGCGAGTCAGCCGTATGGTGTGACGATTCACAGGTCTTAGGCCGAACAAATCCCCATATTGAATAGCCCAACCGAGTTCATTCAGGACCGCTTAGAGGGCATTAGTCTTTCGACCAAAAATTCGTGATCTCTTTCAATCATGTTTGAGAGTCCGTTTTGACGTATGACAGGGGCCTTCATCTTGTTGAAACTCAACATTTTCTGGTGTGTCGAAGTTTGCTTTCATCGATAGTAAAATGTGTTCCTTCAGAAAAGCGATACAAACATCAATATTCATTTTAGTATTGAATTTTATGAAAACTGGTGCCATTTTCAAACTATGTTTTATCCTTCATAAAGATGTTTTACCCTTTCAACTATTAAGTTACGTTTCACCCTAGCTCTAGAGGATGCTTTTAGGTCATATTTTGCCAACCGCTGCATGGAGCATCTTGAGATATTCGTCTCTTATGCAAGCTTTCATATGGATCGCACTGGATTTCTCTAACTTTTGCTCTGATCATTTAATCATTCATTCAGTTTAATCATGCGCGCGCACACAAGCACAACGAAACGATTGAACGCATGTCGTTCACGTCCAAACGCTACAATCGTCTCGGTCTCTCAATTCCCTGGTGCGCGGATAGTATCTTCATCCTGTCGACAAAATGTCAACCACCCCCCCTTTACTTTGTCTTCAATCTTTAATCTAGCCCGATCTGAAGTCACCCGCCGTGATGGTCGTCGTCATTTATCGGTCATTTATTGCGATCAGCGCAAAAGGGGACCGAGCATCGAGCTCGGAGGGGACGAAACGGGGCATCAATGGTGTGCGCTGGAATTTAATTAAAGTGCTCCTCGGTGACGTGGCCGGGTGGACGGTGGCTCGGGGATTAGGCTCAACGGTTCGAGCGCTATTCCTGCTCTCTCTCTCTCTCTCTCTCTCTCTCTCTCTCTCTCCACCAATACTCTCCCTGTCTCTCTCTCTCTCTCCCTAACCAAATGTCAGTCACTGTGCCACGGAAAGTCATAAATGTCACTGTTTGTTTGTTTGTTTGTTTGTTTGCTTGTGTCGGTGCCATTCCGTCGGTGCCGCTTTCGTCTCGTTATCTGTTTTTGTATCTGGCGGGCTTCGTCATCGCCCGTTTGCTCATTACGGTCCCTTTCCACCCTTCACCATCCCTTCCACTACTCCCGGCCTGAGACTGATTTGTCGACTCACGTTCCGCTCCCGCTTTCCATTCCGATTCATTATTGGGGCCTCGTTCCCTGCCCGTTCCGAAACCGGCGTTCCGGCGGATCTGCACTTTCCCAATCACGCGGATCTCCTGAGCGCCTGAGCGCCATCTTCCAACATGTTTCTACCACCCGCCGACCCCCTCTTTCCCTCCCTCAAAACCCCTCCCGAAAAAAGGAAGACCACCTTTGGGGCGAGAAGTGGCGGAAGCCCGGAAAAGCGGAGTGAAAACGCAGTCGTAAAAGGGATATTATCACGAAATCGTCATCGATGGGGCTGGAGCTATTGCTCGACCGTCGGGGGATGGTGAACGGGGGGTGGTCGGGGGGTGGGCTTGGTCGTTCGTTCGTTCTCATTCCCGTCCTCGTCCGCAACCGAATACCTCTTGATGGATTTTCTTTTTATTGAGCGTCCCAGCGGTGGCCTTTTGCCGAACGCGCACGCTCCCCCCCGGGGAAGGGTGAGTTGTAGGATGGAAAATGTATTTTTTTTTGTCCACCCCATACCACCACCACCACATCTTTCACTTCGCTTCGCAGTCACATTTGAAGTATCAGCACGCGCGCCCGTGCCCGTTCGCATACCGGAAATGCTGAACCGTGAGTGTAGACCCTCTCTCCTCCCCCCCTCCCCCGCCACCGTGTGTGCTTATGGTTGTGACAGTTTATTTGATTGCTCAACACTACGGGGCGGGCGATCGAGCATACTCGTGCCATGCATGCCACGATACACGCCCCGACCAACCCCGGACCTCCGCTGTAGCTAGGGGTAGTAGAAACCCCTGATCCGTCACCCTACGCGAGCGAGCTGGGTAGATTACGGACCGGACATTATGGCCAACAGCAACCGAACCATTAAAAAAAAAACAGAACAAAAACCCTGGAGAACCAAAAAAAAACGGTAAAGGACCACGAGCTAGAAACTAGCTAGCCGGTGGCGGCGGCGGCGGCGGCGGCGGCGGCCGTGTTGATACGTGGAAAGCGATAAAATTATGAAGACGCAGTTCGCAGTTCATATTTCTGGTCGGGCCGCGAGGCGTGCCCGGTCTGTCCCATTTGTTAGAAACCTTTTTTTTTTTTGTTTTTGCGCCAGCTAGAATGCAAATTTTTAGCTACTACGGGGACGCTGGGGGATGCACTAACCAGGGTGGAACGATGCTAACGAACGCTTCGGCTTTTTGGGGGTTGGGGGTGCAAAAACGTTTCGTTACGACCATTAGCGCCTTACTTACCTTCCTCGTCCAGCAGGATGTTGTCGGGCTTGATATCTCTATGTTGCCGGGGGGTGGGGGTGGAGAGGGAGGAGGTACACACGTACAAGTACCCGGGTCCGCATCACCGATGCCCGCAGGTGAAGCGAATACACGAATACCGAGAAAGAAAGAAAGAAAGAAAGGAGAGAAGAGAATGGAATGACAAAAGCACAATAACAATAGGTAGAACAGTATGGCACAGGGGTTGCGCTTTGCATGTTGGGTTTGTCCTCGAGCCGAACCTGGCGCACGCTCCACATGCGAACACTGTTGCTCCTGCTGTTGCGGTGGCTCTGTTGCTAATTAAGGGGGGACTTTGGTATTTTTGGGCCAAAAAAAAGGCCCGATTTTGACAATTTTTTGTGACGTAACCATTCAACTGTATTTTTTTTCAAGTAAATGACATAATACCCTACAACTTTTGAAGAATCTTTGGTATTGTTTTGAGCAACATTCATTGAAAAATTAATCCATGGCATCCAATTTTGGTAGACATGTCGTCGCAAAGGCACTTTTTACAGTGCCCATCGTAGTGACATGACGGGTCATCTGAAATATTCAAATCGATATTCGTTAGAAAGATTATTAGTTTATCTAGGTAGTCCCGGAGAGTTTTTGTTGATATTCCTATTTTTCGATTTTTGGTAGATTTTTTAAGTTGAAAAAGTGATGCTTCTTGCGATTCTGCCAAATAAAACGAACTTTACATAATTGTTTTAAAAAAAGTATCAACAATTTTCATAAAATCTTGACGAGACTACCTGGCAAAGAGTGTACAGAATATATGTTAAAAATTTCAGATCTATCGGTCCAGTTGTTTTTACGGTACGATGGGCACTGACTTTGAAAACGCTGGTTTTGGGAAACGCTCTTCAAAGTAGCGGGCTGCATGGAGCCGTGTATAAAACACGGATTTTCAAAAATCTGTATCTTTGTCAGTTTTTCTTCGATTGATCCAAAACTTTTACACAATACTCTTGAAAGGATCATCTTTCAAGGAAAAATGTTAAAAACATGTCTCACAAAAGTAAATTAAATACCGAAGTCCCCCGCTAAACATTTCACTCGCTAGCTAGCCAGGAAATAAGAAAGGCATGTGTGTGGCGTGAGAGCCCGTAGCAAAGTGTTTAATGCAATGCTATTCGTTCGGTAAATGCGGTGGTGTGCGGGAAGGAATTCACGAGCGAAACCATAACCTGCCTGCCTGCCGCTCATTAATGCAAATAGGCTATCGCTAATTACGCATTGGAATATTGGCGCACCAGGGTTGTCCGTTTTTTTTTTGGGTGGTTAAAGGCTCAAGGCTACATGTTGCATGTTAAAGTGGCTCACCGGCACATCGCTTCGGATTTCGTGGAAAAAATGTGGTGTTGTGTCAAGTCGACCCCCGGCGCCACCGGAGCACGTGAGCCAACGCGTGCACGTTCGACACCAAGGTATTCGCGTCATGTTTCCTTTTTTTTTTGTTGCTTTTGTTTTCACCATAAATTATCATTAAAATGAGTAAAATCAAAATGTGATACGCTGGCACGTGATATGCGCACACACCTGCACAAACACGCCCAGCATGCTCACCCTTCTGATCCACCATTTCCATTTTAACGACCAGGCCCGTCCCGTTCCATCGAGGAAAATTGAATTGAAGCTGGTAGACGGGTCCAGCACCAGCAGCAGTAGAAGTGTGAGCGATACGAGTCCCGTAGCGATGCACCGCAACAAGCACGCGCGTACGGCGAAAGATTAATAAATAATCATCTTTGTAAAATAAAAACCGGTTTCTTTCTTTCTAGATCATCTTTATCTTTAAAGGATAGGTTTCGGGGTAAGGTTCATTCCCGCGTGAAGGAATATCTTTAATTTTGTATTTATAGAAGGCTGACAGCACTGGTTATTGACATCCGTGACAAGTTTTACATCCAAATATTCATAAGTGTTTGAGAACTAGTATTATTTTGGGAACTACAGGGTGGTACCCTATTTTAAACGTTGAATAACTCTGTCATTTTTCAGCCCATTTTGATAAATAAGACAGTTTCTGAAACTTCAGTCTATGCTTCAGTAATACATCACTTCACGTTAAAAGAGTGGACTGAAATTGCCACGCTTTACATTGAAAATAATCGGTCAATAGTGAAAGCTGCAGTAGAGCAATGGAATCCTCGTGCGCCGCATATGACGGCGCTGGCTATTTTTCGGTGGTTCTATTTGAAAAATAAGGATTATGCCAACAAACCCAAGACTATGAAACAACTTAGAGCAAATATTGGAGCTGAAATTGCCAAAACAACTCGATACTTGATCGATATCATATTTTGAGTATAGCACAATAAATGGCATAGAATAACCTAAATAAAACTGGTTTATTTTCTAAAATCGGCCCAAAAATGAAAGAGTTATTCAACTGTAAAGTAGGGTACCGCCTGATGGCGCACTCTGTAATAAAATGGATTTCTTCGTTTTTCGCTATCTCGAAAGTTAACAAGCAAAGACTTTGCACAATCATTTGGATGCACAAAGCCTTTGGTAACTACGCTTAGTTTAAAAAAAAGGTGGAACATGGTTTTAAATCCACTTCCTGGAAGGTCAGGAACGTGCTGAAGACGAAGGGCAGCAGATAGCAGCGACTGGCGTTGGTTTTCCGTGACTTTTTCGCCAAAACTCACCACCCATATCTTTCCGCATCCACCGTAATCGCTTGATTTAGCACCATGTGACTTCTGCCTATTAAAAAAGGTGAAAAAACGCTCCTCCCGGGAAACCGTTTTGAAACGATAAAAACAGCTTCAAGATGCGCTGCGAAGAAGGAGCTGAAGGCCATCTCTAAAGTAGATTTTTTCACGTGCTTTTCCAACAACATGAAAATCCGCTGGTACAAGTGCATTGCATCAAGGGAGGGATTACTTTGAAGGCGCCGAAATGGATTTGGAGGAATAAAAGGCGGAACTTTAAAAAAATAAATCACATGTAACCTTATATTGATGGACACAGCACTGTACGAGCGCAGTGCAGAAGGCGGCCAGATCAATGGAATGTTCGTCTTCTTTCCACGAGATGGCGAAGTTGTGATGAACACCGGAAGTACCACCCCGGTCCTTAAATGAAATCAGAAAGCGATCGCGCAGAACGATGGTTCGGGTGTCGAATTCAAGCGAAGAAGCTGGTCTCTGGTTGTCCCGCATGAAGAGCATGAAACGCACGAAAGCAGCAGCAGCAGCAGCAGCAGCAGCCCATCCACGAATGGTGAAGTGGCGACAGTCGACAGTGAAAAAGCGGTTCCCATCCCAACCAAACGCCAACCAACGGTACGGTAACCCATTTCGAGCGAACAATAGAAGCGCTCTCTATTTATGAGGACACGTACACCACTCCTCCGCACTGCCTGCCATGCTCCCGGTCGGTCGCTCGGTCGCTGGTGTCGTGAAATATTTAGGACGACACGTCGCCAGACGTCACCCACTGATGAATGACAGTGATTACATTGTGCCCACAGAATGGAGCACTTATTAACACACACATACATACGCCCACGCGATGCTTTCTCCGTTTCCGTTCCTCGGGGGGGGGGGGGGAAGGTGAGTTCGTAAGCTAACGAGCTGTACGAGCTCTTCGACACATGACATGAGCAATATCAATTACGAGCGCTGACGAGGACGACAGCATCTACGGCACACGCATCGCTCGGTATCGCACGTTGTGGCCCCCGGCCGGCCTTCGGCGTTGACCGGAAAGCACCGCGTAATGGTTGGTGGTGCACCTTTCCACGCCAGTGCCCTGCGTGTACCTTAGCCAAGAACCTGTTTTTTCTATCGCTCTCTCTCACTCTTTCTCTCTCTTTTTCTCTCTCTCTCTCTCTCTCTCTCCACTAGAAAAGCACACGCGGCGCATCTCTGTAGCGCAAACAATGGAAAATGGATGAAAAAGCAATGCTACTGAGGGATGATTCTGAGTTGGAAGGGAAGGGGGGGGGGTGGATTTTTTTTTCACCTGCCTCATCACGGGGCAACCACAGCAACCAAACCACGTACCCAAAAGCCATCGGTTTCGCATCGTAAACCCCCCCAAAAGCACGGTTGGTCGTTCACGTTGGTGCTCCACGTGAAAATCATTCATACCTCGTGAGGCGCAACCATCGGTGGCAGCGACAGTGAAAGTCAAAACGGGTCTCATGCGTCTCGCTTCCCGAAAAACGTAGCAACCGTCACCCTCCCCGCCCGTCATCCCCCAGTTTTACCCCTTTTTTTAAGGGTGCTCTGGGTTTTTTTTTGCTGTTGTGTCCTTTTATTTTGTTCGAGTGCGTTGCGTCAACATTCATTTCGATTCACGCTCGCTTTCGCTTCTCGGAAGTAGCACAAACGAAATACTACCACCATTCCCCCACCAGCCGATATCGGCTGAGAGAGAGGGAGAGAGAGTGAGTGAGAGACCAGGCGTCTCCATCAATGGAAAGCCGAACAGCAAACGGACAGAATGCCGCTACACAGGCCGTGCCATTCATCGCTTTTTGGCTTTTTGGGCAATCCGCGCAACCTCACTCACCCTTTCCTCTTCCTCTACGCACCACGCTCCGTTCCCGCGTTCGCCCGTGGTTTATACGTGCTTCAACAAAAACAAACACCAGATAAGCCCCGCACACCCCCACGGGGACGACCGAACCGGTGAGAAGCGATCGGATCGGACAGCAATGCCATCCGCCCCGCTTGTGCTGGTTAACTATGGCTTTACGTAGGGGAGGGGGGAGGGAGGGGGGGCGGAATAGCGGGGATGCAGGGAGACAATAATACGTGCCAGATGAAATATTCATCAAGCCACAGCCGCTTGCGAGCGATGGATGAAGGATTCTTCTTCCCTACACTGGTACCCTTTTCTACCTGCAAATCCTGATACACGGACACGTCGCCGGGTGATTCAATTTACGCAAGAACGCGTGGCAAAGACGTGGCGGACTGGAAGTAGTAGTAGTGAGACCACAGCGGCCACGGTGCTCACTCTGTTCACCGGGGATCCGATTCGCGAGCTGCCGAGAGTGACTGATGAAGCGAGATGCCTTACCTGTGCACGACACGCTCCTTCTGCAGGTAATCCAGGGCTGAGCCGAGCTCACACACCAGCAGACCGACGCTCGCCTCCGAGAACTCCACCTGCTCGTGGGGCCGAAACAGAGCACATCACAAGTGGTAGCGGCCCGGATCCGTCCGAGTTCGTATGAAGGCAAGAGCAAACGAAAGAGACGTGGAGAGAGAGAGAGAGAGAGAGAGATTCTATATCAATTAATTAAGAAAAAACAAACACCCCCAGAGAAGCGGGTGGCTAAAGTATTTAAAATTTAAGCTCAACTTTTTTTAAAGAATTTTTTCCATAAATGTCGACCCTTCCGCGAGTATTGTGTGAAATTTTTGAACCAAACGAAATAAAATTGCAAACAACTATTACTTTTTGAAACTTGAAATAGCATTACAATGCAATGCTCATATAAAAAAAAACTGCTCCGATCGATCGATTTTAACGTTTGAGCACTGTTGTTCTGTACAGTAATTGCCCTGGCGAGTTTCCATCGATCACTTTTTTCAAAGCAATTATGTAAAATTCCGTTTTTTCGCGACAGAATCGATAAAAGCATCACTTTTTGAACTTGAAAATAAGCTGTTAAAAATTAAACAAATAAGAAAACTCAATAAAAACTCAACGGGGCCACCTGGATTAACTTATAATCTATCAAAAGAATTATGATTTGTATTTTTCTGATGACCCATCACGCAGTTACGATGGGCATCGGAAAAAGACCCTTTACGAAGACTCGCCCCCCTAACTATAATGCAATGGATGATGTTTTTAGCCCAACTTGCTCAAAATGCAACCAAATATTCTTGAACAATTGTAGTTTAATATAACATTCACATAAAAAAAAAACTATATCGAATGGTTTCTTCACTAAAAATCATCAAATGTAACCCTTCGGGTTGTCAAAATAGAACGAGTAAGGACGCATTGAAATTAAAACTCAATCGAGGTACAAGAACAATCGCATCTCACATCCCCACACCCTTGTAAAGAATCTTAGGCAATAGGTTAGCATTAAGTGTACAGTTAGTGAAAAGGTTCGGTTAAAGATAAACAAATAAAGCAGGGTTTGTAAATTTGTCCTGCGGTCAAATCAAAACTCCCCAAGGGGAAATCCACAAACTAGGAAACTAGAGCTTCACAATGAAAGTAAGTCCCAAACAAGCGTGGAAAAAGTAACAATTTGAACCCACTTTCCTTACATCCGTTTTGCAATGTTGTCAACAATGGAATTGTATGAATTTTCCAAATAAAGAGTCTGATATTACTACGACTACTACTACTACTACCCTTCGAGTTGCCCCGAATTAAACTTAGCAAAGAGTCAAAGAGAAGGGCGAAGGGCAAGGGGCTTACCTGGTGCTGCAAATGGTAGCGCAGATCACCGCCGGCCAGCAGATCGCACACCATAAACAGATCCTCCTCGTCTGCCTCGATGCCCCGGTATCCCGACGTGATGTGTGTTGGTAATGCAAGTGTCCAGCACGATACGACAGGAGGAAAAAACGGGAAAGAAACAGCTATAACAATATCACACAGGCACAGCAATCACCTAAAATTGTATTGGCGTTCAATCAAACACACTATTCTTTAAAATAAAATAAAAAATCCTTGGTCCTTGGTCCTTGTGTTGCTCTTTTGAGTACGCTTTTGATTTCGCGGTGCAAAATCTCTGATTTTACGCAAACGTTTGCCCACTCACCTTGGAAGGAGAACCACAGGTTCACCAGAAAGGGATGCTCGAGCGAGGCCAGCAGCTCGACCTCCTTCAGCACACCGCCGAGTGCACCACGTCCGATGCAAACACTTCGGCTGACGTACTTCATCGCGAACAGGTTGCCGCTGTCCTTCTTCTGCACGATGCACACCTGCACACAAACACGAGAAGAAGAAAAAAAACGGAAAAGAAACAAAACACGTGAAAGGAGTGCTGAGTGCTCTGTGAAGTCCGTGAAGCCGGATGTCCTGCGTGTCCACTGGGAGCCACCCTCCTCCTCCTGGGCCTGGGCTGCTCCTGTCTTCACTCGGAGCACGTCACGCACGCACGCACGCACGCTCGCATAAAGGCACCCACGGCGAGCCTGAGCCCCACGCCGTAGCATCGTAAACAAACCATTTGCATCGCATTATGCCAACGCGCTGTATTCGCGCTGTGAATTAGATTACTCCCCCCCCCCCCCCCCTCCCACCCCCTCCTGTTGCTTGGCGACTTCCGGTGAGCGAGGCCAGATCCTATCGCACATCGCAAAAAAAAAAAAGAAAAACCATCGAGGTTCCAGCGGTCCGTGCTCTCTCGTGTTCGACCTTCTTTCCTTCCCCCTCCCCCCCTCCGGGGACCGTGCGAAATGTGTAAAATGTGACATTCGCGAAATTCGCGTTCCCGCGGCCACTTCACGGCCACCAAGCACGGACCACAAAGAAGAGATTGTCTCTCTCTCACTCTCTCTCTCTCTCTCTCTCTCTCTCTGTGTGGTTGTGTGTTGATTGATATATGGGCCGGCGGCCGCTAGTGGCCGTGGTGGGTTTGGGGGTGTTTGGTTCTTTGCAGCACCACGCGCCACGCTATGCAAAGCGCTTTTCCGTGTTTTCTCACGCAGCTTTTCCCCACCCGAATGAAAGATGTGCACATTTTGAAGCACACGTGAGAGGTGCAAGTGGGACATGGTGGGTTTGCGCGACACCTGCACAGTGACACCGGCATAAGTAAAAGCCCACCAGTGTCTACATTTTCGCCGGTAAATTTGGCATTTTCAGTCACAAGGGCCGTGTGTGTTTTTTTTTTGCTCGAAGCTCTATCTTTCCTCTTTCCAAATCACTTGCTTTGAGCATGATTGGTTCGATGACAATTGTTTTAAAAATGTTTAAGTGAGAGACGGTCGACCATGATTGTGACAAAAGTAAAACATGCCCCCAGCAAGGAAACATGTTTAACAATTCATATGCGTCACTCTTACCCCGGATTTCCACTTGGTGCCATTTGGACATAGCTTTCACATGGTTCCTGCTATGTTGAGGATTATTCTCATCGCATTGCCTCGTAGAATAATAGTTTTAAATAGAAACATCGTTCATCATGGGAATTTTATGTAAAAATTCCCATAAATTCTCAATCAGATACAATCTGAGCATTGAGAAGGTGATTCTAGACGATTGATACGACAAGGATGTAAATAATTACTTTTGATTTTAGCGATAGGATTAAAATCGTTTTTCTTTTCTTTTTTATTTGCTGATACCTTACGGACGAAAATCGTTTTCCTATTGCTCAACAAAATTCTTTCCTCCCGGGCCCATACGCTGACTGAATAAATCAGAGAATCTTTTCGGGTGCCAACATAAATTTCGCACGCCACAGTACTGTTTTTATCACTGGTTTAATAATTCTAATTTAACGGAAAAACTGCTTTATACCAGCATGTTCCCACCACCGTGCCCTATTGTGACCTTTTCGCAGACCAGTTTTTCGATGAGCATAGAGTATGCTGTCCTTCGGTACACCCATTCTACGTGCAAAAACCCGCGCTCAATCGACTTTCTACTGGAGATGCAAGCATAAGTAGATTTAATATATTTGAACAATAGTGGAGGGCACGTAAAACATTAAAACAGATGTAAATAAAAGCCCTATTACAGATACAGTGGCCACAGGGCTCTGTCGGAGTCGTAATAATATTTATTGCAAAGTGTGCTTTTACTTGTCGACCATGATCGACCATGTTTCAGCCAAAAAAAAGGCCCATTTTTGACGATTTTTTGTAACTTAATCAATCAACTTTACTTTTCCAAATGAATGACATATTAAACTGCATCTTTTGAAGAATATCTGGTATTGTTTTGAGCAACATTCATTAACAAATTAATCCATGACATCAAATTTTGGTTGGCGTGTCGTCGCAAAGGCATTTTTTACGTTTTTCATCGTAGCTACATGATGCGTCATTTGAAATATACAAATCGATATTCGTTAGAAATATTATAAGTTTATCTAGGTACCGTCGTCATGTTTTTATTGATATTCCTATTTTTTTATTTTTGGCAGTTTTTTTAAGTTGAAAAAGTGATGCTTTTTGTGATTTTGCCTAAAAACACGGTTTTTAAAGATTTGTTTAAAAAAAAGTATCAACAATTTTCATGAAATCTTGACGAGACTACCTGGCAAATAGTGTACAGATTATGTGTTAAAAATTTCGAATCGATCGGTTCAGTAGGTTTTACGGTACTGGATGACCACCGACTTTGAAAACGCTGGTTTTGGGAAACGATCTTCTCAGTAGCGAGCTGCATGGAGCCTTGTATGAAACGCGAATTTTCAAAAATCTGTATCTCTGTCAGTTTTTCCTCGATTGATCCAAAATTTTTACACAATACTCTTGAAAGGAACAGTTTCCAGAGCATAATGTTAAACACACGTGTCACAAAACAAAATTAAATACCGAAGCCTCCCCTTAAAGAATTTCCATAAAACAATTATCGAACCTATCAATCTCAAAGCAAGTGATTTGGAAAGAAGAAAGTTAGAGCTTCTAGCGGAAAAAAAACACTCATGGCCTTCGAGACCCGAAATGTCGCATTTACAGGCGTAAATGTAAAAAAAAAACGCTACTGGTGGGCTTTCACTTATGCCGGTCACTGTATCTGTCGGAGAATACAGAACACAGGTTCAGGCGGCCCTATCCGACCTTGGAGTCAAGCACTCCCGCAACCGGCGAGAAGTGAGAAGGAGGAAGATTGAACGTCCTTGTAAGGAACATCCTGGAGTGAGTGCAGCCACCGACGTCGAAGTCGATACGAAACAACACCGAGCCGAGGATCGAGTGGCGAAGGTGATATGTGATTTGAGAGCTGCGGGGGCCTCATGCCGTGATCTTCTTCTTGCTGTTTAGCAGAGTGCCGGGAACCCACCAGAGTGATAACCTTGACGGGGTGACGGGTGGGATGGTCGGTTGCTGATGATGATGGCAACAAGCTGGCAGAAAGCGCAGAAGGAAGACGAGCGAAGAGAGAGCTGAAATGGAGGGGGAGAGGGGCAGGTTGATTTGCATAAAATTTAGTTTAACTAACACATTCCACCAACACCCCATCATTCCCATCCCGACTGCCCGGGGACCCTGGAGCATAATTTGATTAAGCGAACTCGTATGCTGCACTCGATCCGGCTAGAGCTCCAGTGAAAAGTGCATCTCCGGCGCTTGAGTACACTCTTTGCGCCACGTCTTGAGGTCCGCCCGGGATCGTCGTGGTGCTGGTGGTGCTGCTGGAAAACGGTCAATTACTGAGAGGAAGAGAAGGGCGGGAAGAAGAAGCAACTCCGCCCTCATCGTCAGGACTCGCCGTGGATCGGGGTGGTCTGGGGTGGTGGGAAAGGCGGCCGGATGGGAATAAATAAATAAATAAACTGAAAAGCTCGCTCGACTGACTGGCTGACGAGTAGAGCGTCGCCAGCAAACCAGCAATTGACATGCAAACAGCATGCCCACGCCAGCATGCCCGCCATCTTCAAGACAGTGTTCCACCCCCCCCCCCCCTTTCCCGCTGCCCTTCCTCTTCCCTTCGCCCCTAGCTCGTGCTCGAGACTTGGCAGAGCCGCTGGCGATGCAAACGGATTTCCTCTCTTTCTCTCTCTCTATTTTGCCTTCAAGCCTTCCGCTTTTGGCCTTCATGTCGACACCCCCCCCCCCCCCCCCCGGACATCACGCAAATGGCACCAGATGTCGAATGCAAAGCATGTGGCAAATTGTGGCCACGCTTACCACGGGTCCCCAAAAGTGAAAAGGAAATGGTTCCCCCTCTTTTTTATTTTTTTTTTCTGTTCGCATTCACACTTACCAAACGCACACACACACACACACACACGCGGGTGGGCGCACGGGATGGCACACAAAGACCGAACCGAAATCCGCAAACAAAACCAAGACGACAAACGAGAACGGAAGCTAAAGTCGAACTGCTACCATTCGCGTGGTCATTCGCCTTTGTTTGGAGGCGCTTTTCATCTACTTTATTGCCATCGAGAGCTCTCTTCTTCTCTTTCTCTTGGAGTGCACGAATTTCTCTTCATCAATCGTCCCGCAAACGGAACACTGATCGCTGCTGGTCGCTGCATCCAAGTTCAAGCAGTATGGGTGCGGACGGTAGTATGGAGGGAAGGGGCGGGCAGGCTGATGTCACATAATAAAAGTTTTCTGAAGCGCAGCTTCCGCAGAAAGGTGTGCGTAGCGGTACACGCGCGCGCGCGCACGCACGCTCGTGTGTATGTGTGAACCAATGGATGCCATGGGGGTGAAGGGTGCTCGGGGGGTGAAAGGGGGTGCTGGTGACAAACTTTACGACACGCAGCACAGCACCGCGTCACCGTTGTGGGCCATTGTGGACGTTGCACGGGAGGGTGAGAGGAGGGTGAGTGGTGGGGATGGGGAAGAGGGGGAGTAAGATGAGGGAAAGCGACGGGCGAATGGGCCGTTCCTTCCACGCGGGCACGCGTCCATAAACGCGCGCACCGGGCACCTGTTTCGGTTCCTTTGCCTTTATGCTTTATGGTTCGGATGGTGGTTGCTGGGTGGGGGAGGGGGGCGGGGGTTGAGGAAATCAAATATGAATGCCCTCACACACACCCTCGGCGTCATCGGTTGCTTGGCAGGCGGTACTAGCCAGCCAGCAACAGCAGCAGCAGCAAAATCCAATAAATGCTTCCTTCCATTGGGATGAGAACGAGTGGCACCCCCAACCCCTCTTTCCACCCCTACCTTGCCTGCATAGAAACGCACGCCACATCGGACGACGATCTGCGAAATCTGCGCTTCCCGCGTTGGTCCAGCTCAACCAGCCTGGTGCTCCTGTTACCCGGGGGGAGGTGCACGTAACCTCCCGGGGGCGGTTTTATGGGAGGGTGTTCCCGTGCAGGGCAATGCTCGAAACGAAACAAAATCGCGATCCAAGCGATCCCAATTACGATAGATCCCGATTATGACCCACGGGGAACCACAGGGGGGGGGGGGAGGGGTGGAGGGGGAGAGAGATAAGGGTGCGCAATTGGTTGTGAATCCGGAGCCCGAAGAGGGAGAAGGGGAAAGGGCCGGCCACATTGCTTTACTGCCTGCCGGAAGCCTGCCGGAACCCGCCGGCCGCGAGCTAAATAATAAAATTAAATTCCACCCCTTTTTTAGCCACCCCACTTCAAGTACTTTGGCGCCGCCACCGCCACCGTCCGTTCTGGTGTTGGGTTGGTGGGTGTTGCGGGAGCTAAATTGAATGCCTCCCACACCACCTTCACTCAATGGGGACTGCCACGCGACCTGCCACTTAGCGAGCGAGCGAGCTGGCTGGCTAATGGGCACATCTCTGCCAAACGGTCCAGAACACGCTTCCCACCACGCACATCCTCCAGTCCACGACTGTCCCTGATAAGTTCCTGTTTTATTCTTCCACATCCATGTTTTCATGTTTTGGAAAAGCACGTGAAAAAATTGACTTCTAGGATGGCTTTCAGCTTCTTCTTCTTCCCAGCGCATCTTGAATCGATTTTTTGTGACGCAGCCATTCAACTTTAATTTTTCAAGTGCATGTCATATTCAACTGCATCTTTTGAAGAATATTTGGTTCTATTTTGGGGAAGCTTTAATAAAAACTTCATGCATGGCATCACATTTAGGCAGTCGTGTCTTCGGAAAGATACTTTTTACGGTGCCCATCGTAGCTGCGTGATGGGCCATTGGAAATGAACTAATTGATACTCGTTTGAAAGATTATAAGTTTTTCTAGGTAACCCCGTCAAGTTTCTGTCGAATTTCCTGTTTTTCGATTTTTGCCAGATTTTTGAAGTTGAAAAAGTGATGCTTTTTGTCATTTTTCCTAAAAATACGATTTTTGGCGATTTGTTTAAAAAAAAGTATCAACAATTTACATGAAATCTTGACGGGACTACCTGGCAAAAAGTGTACAATTTATGTGTTAAAAATTTCGAATCGATCGGTCTGGTAGTTTTTACGGTACGATGGGCACCGAATTTGAAAATGTTGGATTACGCGGAAGGCATGGAGCCTTGTACAGGGTGCGCCATCAGGATGTTTCCTATTTTGAAGTTGAATAACTCTGTCATTTTTCAACCGATTTTAAAAAATAAACCAGTTTTATTTAGGTTATTCTATGCCATTTATTGTGCCATACTCAAAATATGATCTCGATCAAATGACCGCCTTTATTCGACATACAAAAAGAGGCTCTCTTTTGGGCGTTTTACATTGTTTTAACAACTGTTACGAACGCGTGACACACAGCTCAGATAGCGTAGGAAACAGAATCGTAACTGTTGCGAACGCGAAGCATGTCGTTCAAACAAAACCCAAAATCTCTGATAGGCTAATTTAGGGCATTGAGAAACGTTAACTCGAGCGGCTGAGCGCAGCTTGGAGTCATAAAAACCCTAGTAAACAAAGCTAGGACGTAGCGGGTACAGCAAAGAACCACGACGCTGAGATAGGGCCCGAAACCTAAACACGACGCGAAGGGACCAAACGATCACCCACGTAGACCGCCACCCGCACCGGATGCGTTTATGACTCTAGACAGTATCAGGACTGCGCAGCAAGGATACGGCAAAAAGGAAACTGCGGAGGCCTGAAAAGGATAGATGCATGTTCCAGCGAAAGGGAAGATCGTGAACCCGCGTCGAAAAGCTGTATATAAACGCCACCAAAATTTGAATAAAGCATCACTTTACTTTAGATCACACCAAGAGAACTTGATCTTTAGTTGATCAAGAGGAAGGATCCCGTGGAGATCGGCAATTACTGGATTGTATGACCCGCTCCGCCTGGATTGATTCTTGATTATTAAGAGAAAGAACTCTGATCGGTGACAGCCAAGGTAAGGTGATCGCGTTAGCACGCAAACGCCAGCGACCGTCGCTCCTTCGCGCGTAAAAGCGGTCGCCCCGAAATCTACAACAACATTTAGGCAGTTGTTTTGGCAATTTCAGCTCTAATATTTGCTCTAAGTTGTTTCGTAGTCTTCGGTTTTTTTTGGCATAAACCTTATTTTTCAAATAGAACCACCGAAAAATAGCCAGCACCGTCATATGCGGCGAACGAGGATTCACCATCCATTGCACGGTCGCAGTTTCCACTACTGACCGATTATTTTCAATGTAAAGTGTGGCAATTTCAGTCCACTCTTTTAAAGTGAAGTGATGCATTACTAAAATAGGCATAGACTGAAGTTTCAGAAACTGTCTTATTTATCAAAATCGGCTGAAAAATGACAGAGTTATTCAACGCTTAAAATAGGGTACCGCCTGATGGCGCACCCTGTATGAAACACGGATGTTCAAAAATCTTTAACATGCTCAGTTTTGCTTCGATTGATCCAGAAATGTTACACAATGTTCTTGAAAGGTTCAGTATTCAGGGAAAAATGTTAAAAACACGTGTCACAGAACAAAATTAAATACCAAAGCCCTCCACGTAAGCGAATACGGAGGTTGGGGAACGAGTTTGAGAGGAGTTTTTGGCGAAAAAGCCAGCCATAATCATAATGCCACTTGCTGCTCTACCAACGGTACCAGTCGAGCTCTGACGCGTTTGAGGCCCACAACATTTTTCAAAATGTAATTGTCGAATTGAGCTGGATATGTCATTACCATCAGCAAGGTCTCTAGTTGTTAATTGTCGGTTTTCCAACACTAAATCTTTGATTCGTTCGGCTGCTGAGCTTCGTTTGATTGACGTTGATGGTCTCCTAAGGACGCTCTTCGTCTTCAGCACGTTCCTGACCATCCATGGAAGGCTTTTAACCACTTGTAAACATTTCTATTTAACTTAGCGTAGTCACCAAAAGCTTTTTGGTATCATGGTTTACGTATCTACAAACCCATTTTTGTGCAAATTCTTTGCTCCAAAACTTTCTTCATAGCGAAAAACGAAGAATGCACTGTTAGTAGCTCACAACAAAAAAAATGCACATCTCAAATACTAATCATCATTTTGACGTAAAACTCTTCACGGTTATCAATCACAGTACTGACAAGTTGACAAAAAATGCAACAATTAAAAAACTCGTTTACAAGAGCAAATCCCCTTTGTTGATGGACACAGTAGTTTATGGCGACGTGTTTTGAGGCGCAATTAAGCGCACATCGGCCTGGCCTGGCCCTCCCCCGGGTTCTAATTGCCCGCCATGCGATGCGCCGCTGCTCGCTATCAATCGCTCGTCGTTGCCCTGGGCCCCTGCGGAGCAGGAAGAAGGTGGGGGCAGAGTGAGCGCGTAATGTTTGATTGCTTGATGAGGATCCCTCGAATCCTGACGGGATGGCGAGGCTCTGGTTGGCTTTAAATTTAATTTTCAATCCTTCCGTGGTGGTGCGATCGTCGAGAGCAACCTTGAGCTCGTTGATTTCCATTTCAAAGAACACACACAAGCACGCCCGCACACACACCCACACACACACCCCGATGGCACACTCAATGGAAAAGAATGGAACATTTGAGCCGCCGCTAGTGTTGCCAGTCGAACGAGAGGATCTCGTCCCCGCTCACCCTCCCACAAACACCCACAACACAGAGTGCCCACTAGAACCGGTTCCGGTGTCCCATCCCTATGGCGCTGCGGGTGTGATGCGAAAGATGCGATGAGAGCGAGCGAGCGACCGTGCGCTCGTTGCATGTTGACCTAGTTCGGAAAGGCACACATTTCCATAAATTATCAACGACCACAAAATGGTTACAAAGCGCCACTTCCAGCCAGCCACCAGCCAGGGAACCAGCGCTTCGCAGGCCAGCTTTCCGCTGGTTCCGTGCGCTTGTCATTCGCCCCCCCGCACGCTAGGTGGACGGCGAGAAGCGACCATCTTGAGTAGCGCAACCATCCAGCACCATCATCGTTCGTTCGTTCGTTCGTCGTCGTCGTTGCCGCTGGCTGGTTGCGCGTAGCTGCAATGTCTAGCAAGACCGCCACCGCTTCGTTAACTTTGTGCAACAGAAAAAGGGGGGAGGGGGCGGATTTTGGGGGAGCAACCGCAAGCGAACAGAACAGTTGCTGCACAGCATACGCAAAAACGGTGTTCTAACGGTGTTGGACCACGAGCAGCACAAACCGGTGCACAGAGGTACCCCTTTGAGCCGAAAACCTAGCCAAAACCACCCCATAATGCTGTTATTTGTTATAAATATGATGGATATTCTTAATCGATGGAATCGTAAAAAAAATAATGTTTTCTAGTTCTAGTTCTTCTGTTCCAGTGCATATGAGCAAGAAAACGTTGTAATTGTTGTTTGTAATGATAAATTCTTCTCATTTCTGTATTTTTTTTTTTTTGGGGTCGCACATTTATAGCGTTTGCCTCACCCAATGAAATTAAATTCACTCTAGATTGCAACCATTTATCATTGGCAACCTTGAAATCATCCAGTTGATATCGGAATCCATCCATCTACGCTTGAAATTTGCTTTCAATCTCAGAATCTTCCTTTCAAACACCTTCATTTTGTCTACCTTCAGAAGGTTGATCCAAATGTGGTGTTAATTTCTTTCTCAGCATAGTTGAAGTATGTCGTTCAGAACTTTCTTGGGGCATTTTTTTTTAGTATCCGGCACAAATATCGCCAAGAAATAGCTGGAGCCAATACAGTAATTAGACGAAAAAAATCTGAAAACCCCCACTTATCACAAAAACATCGCAAAATCGGTAAAGAGGAACTTAGAGGAATAATTTCGGCTGGTTTTATATTCTGGAGACTTTCCTCTTCCAAGTGCTATCTGAATTTTTGCACTTTTTCGTATGATTTTGGGGAGGTTCATTTTTGACAAAAAGGCTAAGATTATTTTTAAACGTTAAACCATAAAGAGCAGTGCAAAATATTCTACTACATTACAGCTAAAAATGATAACGTAGCAGGGATGTATTTTCATTCGCATGAGTTCCCTATGATGCTGCTGTTATGTGTAGAATATTTTAAAAAGATTAACAAGGCAAAATTTGAAAACATGCAACAAAAACTCGTGCTCCGGGAGTTTTGGCCAGCTTTGCGGTTCAAATACCCCTCTGTGCGGTGCACGCTTGCGGGGCACGCAAGCCATAGTTACTGTTGCGGCTGCTACTGCTGTTGCACCATCGATTCGCACTCTCCGCGGGCACAATATGCACCACCTTTATGCTGTTTTTTTTTGGGGGTAGGAGGCAAATTGTGTTTTTGGGTACCAGTATTATCCACGAAATCGAAAACGTCCCTAGATCGCACTCCGTGTTGTCTCCGTGCTCTGGTTCGCTCAAAGGAGCAGCAGCAAAGGAGCGACAGAAGAAGAGGAAGAAGCAAAAGAAGAAGAAAATTTCCTTTCAAGAAGAAGAGACCGAAAAAGAAGAAGAAGAAGAAGAAGCCGTCGTACAAAATGCGCCTTGACGCTCGCTCGCGCCAAAGTTTAATTAAATTCCGCTTTGCCGCAACGCGCGCCCGAAGCATACCCGAAGCTGCAAAAACCAACAGCGTATTGTCTGCGCCCTTCTTCTAGGGCATGTGTGTTGCGCCCCATTCCACCACCACCACCACGTTCACCAGGATGCAGTCACCATCGCTCTATTTCATGGTTAAACACGGGTTTCGTTCCGCGCCTCGCTTGGCATAGGAATGAACAAAGTCATGCAAAGTGGATGGCGAAGGTTGAGGGTTGCAAACTGCTTCCATCACCTTTCCCGGGGATGCGAAGCTTGCCAACCCTGACGGCCCATGACGTACGCACAATAAATCGACATCGCACCATCGCAGCAACCACTTTTGCGCGTGAACTGCAAGCTGGGTGGTGGGAACGCGTTTGCATTTTGCTTGAATGAAAATTAAAGGCATCAGAAACTAGGGGCCTCACTTTCATCAGCCTATTCCTTGACCACAAAGGCTGCGATAGGGTAACGGTAACAATATGCACTAAATCGTGGATACGAGAAATTAAAAATCGGAATGAAATCTCAAAATAGAACCATTACTAGAAACGTACGGTGATTGTTGTTGAGAAAGGAACTGTTGAAAGAGAAACTTACAATCAGTACGTTCTATTCTAAATGGGCTGTTTTCGTACAGTCAAATACTAAATGAAGATCTTTACGCTTATCATCTCTGCCATTTGAAGCTAGTGGTTGGCCAGAAATGTGCAGAACTGGTTAACAAAAGAGATGTTCTATACCACTAGAACGACCTAATGCAACACATGTTTGTAAAGACTTGTCAAAAACACCAGGCACACTAAATGATTGGCATCTTTTCCGTTCACAATATTTTTTTTAAATGCCTAAAGATTGGAATAAATCAGAGGCCTGCAAAAAATCGAATGTTTGACCTTTTTTTGCCAATAAAGGGTATAGGGACGAGATGGAGGTGCAGATTCGATCGAATCACGATCGTTTTTCGGTTTTTGGTGGCGCCATTTTTTTTCATTTGCTTTCAAGCACAATTCAAGCACCATTTCACCAACAGACACCCACACACGGATGCTGGGGCGTCTTTGTATCCGGTGATAAAAGAGGCTCCATCTGCAAATCGGTGCACATACCCTACTTCCCCAAAATTGCACCCATTGTTTACTCAGAAATGGAACCGAATCCAGCATCAGTTCCATTTTGTACTGGATAGAGAGCGAGATCGAGAGAGAGAGAGAGAGAAAGGCGAGCATACAAGTTTACGAATGTCAATTCATCCATCTGCCATCCGCTTACATTATGTATGCGCTGGCGCTGACGAGCGGCAAAAGTTGGGAAGCGTCGTCCTCGTCGTCTAACAACGTCGTACAGGTAAATCTAGGATTGGCAGATGATTTATTCATCCAGCAACCAACCAAGAGTGAGTGCAGCAGTAGCACCAGTGGCTGCACAACGATTGACAATTCACTCGAATCTGATAGAACCTAGCCTGGCACCAGCCAGCACCGGCAGCATCTTCTAGAAAGTTTCTCAGACACACTGTCATCGGCCACACATCGTTCGCTTTGTTTTATCTAACGTTGCTGCAGCGTCCTATCAATCGCGAGCGCCAGAGGGCTGCGACAGACATTTATTGATTTCGCGTCGCTCGCTCCAGGGAGCAAAACAGCGCCGAGCCCGTGCCGTCAGTGACACCAGCAAGTTGTAAAGTTTTTCCCCGCCCCTCGCATTGTTCGTGGTTAATCTAATGAAAAACCCCACTGACGGTTGCGATGGTGTGGCAAAGTTAGATGTCGCTTCCACGCAGGGCGAGAGCCAGCAAAGCTTTAATTAGTTCGCGCGCCCGCCGGCCTTCGAGAAACACAGCAAAAAAAGGGAAGGAAAGCGATCCTGTGGCGGGGGGAAAAGGGAAATAAGAAAAGCGACAGGGCGGAACGGTACCAAATGGCTTTAGACACTTGGATGGATGGATGGATGGAGAGCACTTGAGAGCGATTTCCGGTGGCCCTGGGGCGGCCATTCGCGTACGTCCCGTCGCGTAGCCCCCCATCATCTTCATCATCAAGAAAGGGGGGCGTCTTTAGGAGCCGAATGTTCGAGGATATCGCGCAGTTAAAGCTCAAGAAACCAAAGCCAAGAACACGACGCGGCGACATGCTGGGCATGGTGGCTTAACAATGGCGTTCCGGCGACCGGAAACCGTCATTAATATTCATTGACAAATCGTTAAGCCACCCACATTGTTGTAGGGAGTGTGTTTTGTGCTCGCTCAAACAAAGCTGGATCGCTCGGTGTCACCAGCACCAGTTGATCTTGCTTGCGCTCTGGTAGAGGAAGTAGGAAGGCCAGGTCAGCCAGGCCATGCAAGGGAACCATGGTTTTCCTGTTAGGAGGGACCTTGGTATTTATTTCTTTTTTGCGACACATATTTTTAACACTTTTCCCTGAATGCTGATCCTTTCAAGGATATTGTGTAAAAGTTTTGGATCAATCGAGGAAAAACTGATCGAGGAGATGCAGATTTTTTAAAATACGCGTTTCATACAAGGCTCCATGCCTTGCGCGTTTCTAACATTTTCAAAGTCGGTGTCCATCCGGTACCGTAAAAACTGCGGGACCGATCGATTTGAAATTTTTAACACATAATCTGTACACTTTTTGCCAGGTAGCCCCGTCGACATATCATTAAAATTGTTGATACTTTTTTTTAAACAAATCTTTAAAAATCGTGTTTTTAGGCAAAATCACAAAAAGCGTCACCTTTTCAACTTCAAAAATCTGCCACAATTCGAAAAATATAAAATTCATCAAAAACTCTACGGGAGTACCTAGATAAACTAATAATCTTTCAAACGAGTATCGATTTGTATATTTCAGATAACCCGTCATGTCGCTACGATGGGAACCGTAAAAAAGTACCTTATGCGACGACACGCCTACCAAAATTTGATGCCATGGATTAATTTTTCAATGTATGTTGCTCAAAACAATACCAAATATTCTTCAAAAGTTAATAATACAATATGCTATTTATTTGAAAGAATAAAATTGAATGGTTACGACATAAAAAATTGTCAACAACGGGCCTTTTGTTTAATTATGCTTGCTAATTATATAACTTTTTTAAAAATCGTACGTCTGCCAAAAATTAAAAAAAAAGGAAATTCAATAACAACTCAACGGGGGCTACTTGGATAATCTTATAATCTATTAAAAAATGTGTTTTATCGACAAAAACACCCAGCAGTTTTAAGGTTACACCAAAAAACCAGCAGTTTTAAGATACACCTGGTAGATAAAATAAAAATAAGTCGAATGGTTTCGTCACTAAAAATCAACCAATCATGGGCAAATCATGGCATGCCTGGTGTTCACTCGCTCGCCAGGAGGCGACTTCTGAAGGTGGTACCAGAGGATGGGGGAGGGTGCGTGAAAGTCGAGTGCCAAGTCAAAAGGCACGCGGGGGGGGGGGGGGGGGGGGGAGACTCTCGGTACGATGAGGTTAGGGGTGTCAAAATGTCAAACTGGACCATCGCACTGGTGTTGTGTGATTGGAAGCGGAAGGCTCGTTTTAGGAAAACTTTCATTCCCCTCCCCCCCCCCCCCCCCCTCCCCACCACACCTTCCAACACCCCCATGAACCTGATGGCAATGAAAAAAAAAACGGAATCCCCACCACGGCACGGCCATACACGGAAGAAAGGCTGCCGGGGAAGCAAAAACCACAAAAATCCAACTTACGACACGCCATCCTCGCTGTTGCTGGTGCTTGTGTCTTCCGGGTTTTGCACTTTGAAAGGGATCGCCATGTGCGTGGGTGGGTGGGTGGGTTGGTTGTGGGTATGCAGCGGCGTCAGCCATCAGGCGAAACTTTATCGGACACAACATCACGGTGTTGAGGGGTGAAAAGGGGGGTGGGGGGGGGGGGGGGGGGGGGGGGGGGTTGGTGGATGGAGGAAGGTAAAACTTTTGCACCGCGCTAAGCACTTTCGCTCTCCCTCTTTCTCACTCTCGCAGTCTTTCTGGCATGACGCCACCGCCAGTCAGTGCGGTTGGTCCAACCTGACCACAAATCTTGGAGCCGGCCGCTTGGTAATCGGTCGCTCTAGCGCTTAACCAACGGCCAGCATCAACCATCGGCTGATGGCGGTCTTTGCATAATGAAGTTGTGCTTGGTGAGTTCTAAACAGTCATTAAAAGTGTTTTGCCGAGCTTGTAAGGGTGTATGGGTGTGTACATCGTTCCCAATTCAACGCGCGCGCGAGAGAGAGAGAGAGAGAGAGAGAGAGAGAGAAAGAGGAGGGCAATCAGACAATAGCGAGCCCAATTTCGAACACGCGAATCAGGCATTAAATTATCACACACCCACCTCCCCCTCCCCTGACATCCCGACCATCCGGCCACCGGTGGGAAAGGAAAGTTTTACCTTCTGTTGTTCATCTTCCCCCTTCCCAGCCTGCTGCCAACCTGGTGCGCCATGGAGCTGCTTTCGCTTGGAGTGATTTATGTGGCCGAACGAGCCACCGGCCAGCAATGCTGGTGGTGGTGGTGGTGCAGCTAATTCCAGAACGTCTGAGTGGAGAGCCATAATGCCGCCCCAAAAAAAAAAACAAAAAAAAACAAACTTTCCTACCAGCCAGCAGCCATGAGCAGCAGCCATGAGAGTATCTGTCTACTGATTAGTGCCTCCGGGTCCCCTTCAGGAAGTAGCTCCAAACACCGCCTGGGGTGGGGCTCTGGGAGTTAATTATTGTCCTGACTAGTGGGACCACCATTGCAATCGCAATGTCGCGAAAACGCTCCGGAACGCCCTCCAGCGCTAGCGGTGGAGAGCGCAATAAATAATTAGACACACCTGTTCTACCTAGTAGAAACTGCGTATTGCTCACTGTGCTTGTATGGGGGTGCGGTCCGGTGTCTAACAGTAAAACACCAACCATACAGAGGGTGTATTACCGCCCATTTTGATAGCAGTTTGGTTTGGTATGATAAATAATAGGTAATGCTGTTATTTTGCTCAACTTTTTGAAAAAGTGCTGATTATTTTGTTCATTGCTACAATCTATTTTCGATTGTGAACCCAAAACACATCGTTGTTTATTATTAGAACACCCAGAATGAGGAAAGAAAGGTTGTGAAGAATTTGCTCAAGGAAGGATCGCCAATACGTACAAAAGGATGTATGCCAATGCACTAGGCAGAACAGTAAACTTTGTGAGAAATGCTTTGTTGTGGAAGAAAATAGTAAGGGAAAAACCAAACAAACGACTGATCATCGCATATCACTTTTGGCAACAAAACAAAAAACGGATCCGTTTGCTTCGTCCAGAACGATTTGCTCACAAACAAACGACATTATTAGTCCAAAAACTGTCCGTAGGTCACTGCACAAAAGGCTAATCTACAAGCTAATCAAGAGGAAGGTACCATAAAGTGGCGTAAAATGTTGTGGAGCGTCGCTACTAAAATAAATTTGTTTAGTTCCGACTCTCAGGTATAAATCGATTTTCGAAGAGGTAATGCTGCCTCACGCAGAAGAAATCATGCCTCTCAAATGGGTATTTCTGCCGGACAACGATCCAAAGCATATATCGAAACTTATGAAATCATGGTTTGTGTTTGAGAATAATCAGTGTCAGTTTTGCCTTGGTCAATATCTTGACTTAACCCAGGATTAAAAACCTGAAGAATACCTTAAAGAAGATGTTAGCTGGACAATAGTTTTCAAACAAAGAAAAGTAATGGAAAAAAGGTGCACTAGGAATGGTCTTCCATTCCGGAGAAAAGGTGTACCGGAATGGTCTTCCATTCCGGAGAAAAATTTGTCAGTATTTGGTCGATTCAATGCCTAAAAGAGTGCATAAAGTTCTTCAAACCACCGGTGGGATACACTGGATACAGACTAATGTTGAAACTAAATATTGACTGTTGATAAAAGCAAATGAAAACTGTCTTAGTTAATTAATGTTTGCCCTATTCACTGATTGACCTATTTTATTGGTCAGTTGTTTTAAACTGACTTTATTGCAATTAGCGAATTCCTTACAATTATAATCCTTTTTCAATTTTCTTGGTATTATTTTTTGTTCTGCTATGTTGTGCTATCATTGGGATACCTATTAGTTTTTGTTATTGCTTTAACTTTAAGGGGGGACTTCGGTATTTTCTGGCCAAAAAAAGGCCCGTTTTTAACGATTTTTTGTGACGTAACCATTCAACTGTATTTTTTCAAGTAAATGACATAATAATCTACAACTTTTGAAGAATATTTGGTATTGTTTTGAGCAACATTCATTGAAAAATGAGTCCATGCCATCAAATTTAGGCAGTCGTGTCTTCGAAACGCTACTTTTTCTGGTGGCCATTGTAGCTGCGTGATAGGTCATCAAAAAAATACAAATCGATACTCGTTAGAAAGAGCATAAGTTTATCTAGATAGCCCCAGAGAATTTTTGCTGATATTCACATTTTTCGATTTTTGGCAGATTTTTGAAGTTGAAAAAGTGATGCCTTTTGCGATTCTGCCAAAAAAAACGAACTTTACAGATTTGTTTAAAAAAAGTATCAACAATTTTCATAAAATCTTGACGAGACTACCTGGCAAAGAGTGTACAGAATATATGTTAAAAATTTCAAATCGATCGGTCTTGTAGTTTTTACGGTACTGGATGGGCACCGACTTTGAAAACGTTGGTTTAGGGAAACGCTCTTCAAAGTAGCGGGCTGCATGGAGCCTTCTATGAAACGCGGATTTTCAAAAATCTGTATGTTTGTCAGTTTTGCTTCGATTGATCCAAAACTTTTACACAATACTCTTGAGAGGACTAGCTTTCAGGGAAAGATGTTAAAAACATGTGTCACAAATAAAAATTAAATACCGAAGTCCCCTCTTAAGTACAATCACTTCTTATGTCAATATTTAAAGGTGACAACCTATGGTCCTCTCTCAGCAAATTTTCCTATATTTCCTACTTTCCATTTTCCTATATATTTGCTCTGGGATTGGAAGACCAAATATTACAGCTTAAATACTGTTCCCTCTTTTATTGGCCAGCAGGGTAGCTGCTTCTGCTGTGAGAAGGTGGTAAAAATAAAATAAAAAAAAACATACAAGAAGTTTTCCAATCAATGCAGCAACGCCCGTTGTCCCGCTGCCCTACTACTACTACTACTACAAGTCATTGCATTCTGCTGAGTAGAGGGCTCGCTTCCATACACCATAGCCTGCCAGCCCAGACTCCAATTGGCGTGCCTTCGCTTATGTGTATTTGTGGACCACCGGATGACACAGCGTGTGACAAGTGTGGATCCCGTGAAACAATTAGCCCTTCCAACGCGCTCATCCATTCCGTCCATCGATTCGTTGCCGATAATAATGATGCTTGTAATGAGTTGCCTGTAGGTGTTGTGTTGTTGGACGCAAGCGCACCGCAGTAACAAGTCAGCCGGCCTCCGGGGATCGCAAAAAGGGCCGCCGATCGAGCGTCCGACCGACTGACGCGTGATGGACGCGTGACTGGCTGCGGTGCGGTTTGCGCGTTTCTGGTGCACAACAAACAACAAACCAATCAGCTGTCATTTGTCAGCGGCCCGGGCAGTGACAGTGGCGGAAGAGGTGGCGAAGGAAGGATGGCGCGAACGCGCGTGAGCACTTACCTTGCCGAAGCTGCCCTTGCCGATGTTGCGCAGTATTTGAAAGTGGTCGAAGTTCACTGGAAAAAAAGGGGAAGGAGAAGAGCAGAAAACAGGTTAGGGTGCCAGTCTAAGCCGCGATGTGCCCGCCGGTGCTCCACATTGTAGCCACCATCCAGGAGCACTCACATTTTTGTCTATTCTCCGCCGGCAATTAGCCACCAAAAACGCTCCGCCACCGGGGCGCCCGGTGTAGTAGAAAGGTGAGCCCTTTCTTACACTCCATACTCCACGGACTCTCTACCTTTACCCGCGTGACTAATGGCGTCACGGAAGCTAGACCATCATCAGGGCGGTCTGCCAGCCGCTCTCTGTCAGTCAGTCGGTGTGTCAGGCGAACATCCACAAATAGTTAAAATTAGTTTCATCACCCCCCCCCCCCCCCCCCCCCCCCTACTGTTCCAGATTAAATCGATAGCTGCTTGGCGGCCCCCTTTTCTTCCGTTCCCCATTGAAGCCAAACTGGCGACGGCGCCCCCTGCTAGCACCGAATGGCATTCAAACGGCAGACATCAGACGGCCACACGAGACTCATTAATTTCTGTCCCAGGTCCGCAAGCTCTGATCGGTCTGATACGCTCACCATTGTCGTGCCATTGTTCGTGGGCTCCGTGAAATGCCGTGTATGCACCCCCTTCTCCCCCTCTTTCGCACCAACGCCGCAATTACGCGCAAAAGTTAAACAACGTACGCAAACCGGTCTCCCGGTTTAAGGGGGTTCGCACCTTCAAGTGTTCTGCGGGGCCAGGGCGTGAAGGAACAACACACCCCTGGATCCTGGATGGTAGCATTCCGTTTATCTACTAGGTCTGTAACACTTTGTTGTTTCGATTTTTGTTGTTGGCTCAACATAAAATGCTTTATTTTTAAAACCAAGCAGAACAATTACATCCATCCCAGTATTTTCGAATTCTGCGTCGCCAAAAACAAACACTCGCCATCTTTTGAAGCAATCCCATCAATGAATCCATTTTTACTTTCATGATATTTTCATAAAGCGTGGCGGTGATGTGCATTCTCCATCAATTGGTTGACCAGTTTCCAGAGGTTCTTATTGCGCTTTGCTTTATCATCTTTTTTTATTAACCCGAACGTTCTGTACCATTTGAATCTCTGCTGCTAAGCCTTTGAAGCTAGCTTTCACATTTTTTCTTGTGTCGTAACATGTTCACCATTCACATAAACTCATGTTATAAATAGTCAAATAAATTATAGTCAATGTTATGAGCAGTCGCTAATTGCATTTTAAAGGTATTTTATTACACTTTAAAACGACATCAATTCGAAGCAAAACATAGAACGTTATACTGGTTAAGGGGGGGCTTCGGTATTTTCAGGCCAAAAAATGACCCGTTTTTGACGATTTTTTGGGACGTAACTATTCAAGTAAATTGCACACTAATCTAACCCTTTTGAAGAACATTTAGTTCAATGTTGGGAAAGATTGATTAAAAACTTCACCCAAGGCATCACAATTAGGGAGGCGTGTCGTCGCAAAGGTACTTTTTCTGGTGCCCATCGTAGCTGCGTGATGGGTCATCCGAAATATACAAATCGATATTTGTTAGAAAGATTATAAGTGTATCTAGGTAGTCTCGGAGCGTTTTTGTCGATTTTTCTATTATTCGATATTTGGCAGATTTTTGAAGTTGGAAAAGTGATGTTATTTGTCATTTTGCCTAAAAACACGGTTTTTAAAGATTTGTTCAAAAAAAAGTATAAACAATTTTCATAAAATCTGGACGAGACTACCTGGCAAAGAGTGTACAGACTATGTGTTAAAAATTTCAAATCAATCGGTTCAGTAGTTTATACGGTACGATGGACACCGACTTTGAAAACATTGGTTTTTGGGGAAACGCTCTTCAAAGTAGCGAGCTGCATGGAGCCTTGTATCATGGTCAGTTTTTCCTTGATTGATCCAAAACTTTTACACAATACTCTTGAAAGGATCAGCTTTTAGGGAAAAATGTTAAAAACATGTCTCACAAAACAAAATAAAATACCGAAGCCCCCCCCTCAAAGTGGTTCCTACTTTTGCAATCGTGAAAAAAATGAAAGAAAACGAACTCCAGAAAACTCCGAAAAAGTATTGCAAACCGTGTTAGGTGACCGAGAAATGAAAGTGCGCGAGATAGCTGAGATGATGAACATAATAAAATCGTAGTTTGTTTACTATTTTGCAGTAAAAATGTGTACGAAAAAAGAGGTTTCCCAATGGGTGCCGCGTTCATGCTTTCTACAAGACAACGCAAGGCAATCAGCCAAAAACCAAAACGTTGTACAAACGTGGAATTCAACACGGGAGAGAAGCGTACGGCTCTTGAAAGATTGTTTGTTGATGAATAATCGGGAAAGTTGCCGATAAATGGTTGTTTTCAGATCTAGCCCCGGGACTTATTGAACGACGCTTCAGACCCACTACTCGTGTCCACCCACTGTCGCGTAGAACACATACGCACACTGCAAAACAATTGAGGTAAAAACCATGCCCGTCCCTGAGAAATGCCGGTCTTCAATCTTCACACAACCAAAAACCAATTTACCAAAGCGCAAACGACTCACAGACGAGACAGACAGCTACCGCTACTACTACTACTACTACTGGTGGTGGCTGGTGCTAGGTGCTAGCTGTACCACGCCCCAAGGTATCCGCCCGCGGTGATGTATCGATGGGCACCCCGATGAGCCCGATGATGGAGAAATTGAAATTTTGGCCGAAAAACCAAAGCAATGTGAAGACCGCAAATCACCGCGTCACTGACACTGGCGTGATGTGGTCGGGCCTACGCCCCATTCCCATCCCGTCGCCGCGTCAACCAAGCGAGTAAGTGAGCAATTTTCGATCTGCCGGCATCTCGCCCGGTTCACCGTATTATGCCAGGCACGTATGGGGGGGGGGCGAACTTACCACCTTTCCGTCCGTGATAGCGGAAGGGGGGGTAGGGGGTTGAGGTGGCCCGTTTACCGCGAAATCGAAGCGACGACGCGCACCAGCACCAGCCGACGAAAGACGAAACTAATCAGCGTCGAATAACAAAGAAAGCCTAGAGAGAGAGAGAGAAGGAGATGGTGGAGGCGCATGGTACAGCTTACATCCCCCCCCATCCCTCCCGTCCCCCATCGTTTTTTTGAGGTCGAATCGAAATTGGAGCACGGGCCCGGGCTGCGGTTTCGGTATGCGGTTGACAGCAATACTAATGACAGAAGATGATGAAAGCCAACCCCCGCCCTTCCCATTTTCTACCCTCTTGCCAGCATTGGTAATTGGAATCGTGGCGGGATCACGGCACCAACAGCATCCCTCAGGCGACCGGCATCCGATCGAACCCGAGACAAAAGGTTGACAAATTCGGAACTCCCTCTTCTTCCTTCTACTCCTGCGTGGAGCAAAGGGAAGGAGGGAAGGGGGAAGGGAGTCCGTCTCATCCTACCGTGTACCGGGTTCGGGTTCGGTTTCGTTTTCGGCATCATTTTGGATTTTAATAACGCACTACCCACCATATGTCGCCACTTCGCTCTCTCTCTCTCTCTCTCTCTCTCTCTCTCTCTCTCTCTCTCTCGCTCTCTTGACCCCTTTTGCTCTCTTATACACACACAAACAAGTACACATAATGGAGGAGGACGGGGACGGGAAGGGAGGCACCATTCTCATACGACCACCGAAAGGAAGGAAGCCTTGGAGTGTTCGGAAATTTTAATGAGTTTATGGAGTGTTCGCGCCATCACTCCGCGCCACTATCTGTCTCGCTGTGTGCGAGTGTGGTTGTGTACTTTTTGGCTGTATTATTACGGCATGCGTCTGGCATCGGGGACGGCAATGAGGGGGATGGTTTGGTGGAGGCTTTTGGGAGGAAATTAAAAAAGTTACCGCGCCATTCCCGTGCTTCGCTACGATTCCGAGGCCAGTTGCAGAAAAGAAAGAGTAAAGAGAGAGAGAGAAAGAGAGAGAGAAAGAGAGAGAGAGAAAGAGAGAGAGAGAGAGAGAGAGAGAGAGAGAGAGAGCACGCGAGAGAATGATTAAACGCCATTCCTCTTCGCTCGTTCGCTCGGCCTCTTCCCAGATCCGATGTTCGGTTTTGCTAGCAACCTAGATAATACAAAGCCTACTAACACATACCCACTCAAACACATACACAGAGGACTGGACTGGCAAATCGAACTCGAATGGCAGGCAGGCGAACAAGAGGCAACCATTACTGCGGCGTACGTGCGGTCGGTGGCAGTAGATGAATCGAGCCGGAGTAAGGCACCCTCCCCCAAAAACCTCCCCGAACCCTTACGGTCACGCAGACAGCACAATGCTTCGTTCCCGCTTGGTTGGTTCAGTGCTGCTTGAGGCGTAATCGAGTATCCTTGGGTTAGGGGCTGAACCGTGACCGTTCCCTCGGGATAGCAAGCAACCAACCGACCGCTAGGCATGGCCGTGGTCTCATTAGACTTGGTTCCCCGGCACCGTGCCTCCACCCCCCCCCACCCGGACGTTGCCTGCGTTCTCGACCGCGCATTCCAACAAATCAACACACAGGAGTGCAGCGCGTGGCACTCCAGGGTGCTAGCATTCCGGCAGCAGCAGCAGCAGCAACAAAATTACTTGGCATTTACTACGCCCCGGCGAGGGGCGAGGAGACAAATACAAACGTCACCAGGCGCCTCCATTCCAGCAGCAGCAGCACGAAAGAAGATGGCTGACAAATAATTGCTTCTCGATTGCTTCTCGATTGCGTCTTCTCCCATCCCCAGGGGGTGTGTTTTTTTTTTCGTTTCATCCCCGTTTTTCAGCAGAGGTCATATTTTGTCACCACCACCACTACCACCATCACGACTGAATCGCGACATGCTGCTGCTGCTCGAGCGGTGTTCGAACTCAAGGATCGATTGGTGCTCCACGAGCCCCGTACCCCGTGGCGGTAACATTAATTATGATTACGAGATGCCCTCACTTCGGGGGGGGAATAGGGCGGAAACACTGCCGGTGGTCACGGTGTGAGAAGTGGGGTTTACTTGCTTTGTTTTCCCCTCCCGTGGGCCTCGGCAGACGGGTGTTGTGTGATGAAAACGAAGAAGAAGAAGAAGAAGAACAAGAAGAAGAGTGCACCCCCCATCAGGAAACCCACCCCGTAACATTTGATCCGGCAACCCGAATCGAGCGACATCGCGGTTTTCGTTTTTTTGTTTTTTTTTTGTTTCACTCCACCCCAAATTTTGACCCCAAAAACTTACTTACCATCCTCATCCGATAGCAGGCTCGCATCCTGGCGTGACGACGAATTGACACCCATCCTTCGTCCTCCTCTTTCCCCCCCTTTCTCACTGGCTAGCTAGCCCGAGAAGAGCGCGCTCCGCGTGCTCCGCGTGGTCCGCTTATTAATCACCGTTTCGCGCCCCCGACAACCACCAGCCCGCGTGAGGGAGGAAAGAAGGGCGAGCGGGCTATCGTTCGACACGATCACAGAATGTTCCCACCCCCCGCCGGGTGGGGTGACGGTGTCAGGGTTGCGCACGCTCGATGCTCGATGTTTTTTCTCGTGGGTTTTTTTTCTTTGTTTTTTTTTTTTTGGGGGGGAGGCCACCTTTCACCCTTACTGTCTGATTGTTACTTGCGAGGTGGTGCTTGTGGAAAATGATCGGTTGATGGTCGGGGGAGGGGTGTGATGACCGTGATCGACTGGCCTGGCGTGTCCCTGCGTGTTTTAGGTGAATGCTGTCGAGCTGTCGTAGTGCCACCGTAGCGCCCCAGTCGGCGTTGCCACCCCGGGAACGAGTGCGTGCTTCACCTTACTGCGCCGGCAGGGAACGCCAGGCGACATCGTGAGCTGAGGGACGCCGTCGCCAAGCCCTTGTTTCGTGCTGCTGTTGCCACTGTGTTCGAATGAGGAAATTGAGGAAAGAGAGAGAGAAAGAGAGAGAGAGAAAGAGAGAGAGAGAGAGAGAGAGAGAGAGAGAGAGAGAATGAGAGATTTGCATAATTAACACGACACGAAAAGGGGGTTGTAAAAAGGGGGGTGAAATTCATTCCATGGGGAACATTAAGCAGAGTGTTTGGACGAGGAGGCTAGAGAGGAGAGTGAGCCTTCACACGAGAACGCACACGTACACGCCCCAGAAGGGCTCTGAACTGGTCATGGAAGTCAATTGAAGCGAAACAACAGAGTGGAAGAAAAAAAAATACACCCCGGGGGGTTCGCACAAGATCCAATGCGTCGATCCGCGGTGGTGATCATCCGGGAAAGTGGAAACCAAAATTCTACCAACCACCAGGCGCCCCCATTTGACGACCAACGGTTCGCGGTAATCCATCCATCAAGCAATACTCC
Source organism: Anopheles aquasalis (assembly GCF_943734665.1). Classification (NCBI taxonomy): domain Eukaryota; kingdom Metazoa; phylum Arthropoda; class Insecta; order Diptera; family Culicidae; genus Anopheles; species Anopheles aquasalis. Next base: position 3,549,894 of record NC_064879.1, read on the forward strand.
TCCGTATGTGTGTGTGGGTGTGCACACATACAACCACGGACCACGGTACCTCGCGTCATCGTCATCGGCACGGCACGGATAATATGGGCGATTTTCTATCCCCCCATTGAACCTTCACCCCCTAACTCTACTCACCCTCCTCATGCCGCTCAGCGACACAACGGGCACGCACGCTACCATCGAGATGCAATGCTTCAATGGCGGGATGGATGGATGGATGGATAGAATGTCTCCCGCGGGTCGGGGCAGGGGTTGAGAAGAAGGGGATGAAAGGGGGTGCTAGTGAAAGCGCCGAGGTAAATAATAACAATCCCACGATGGCCGGGACGCGGGCTGGAAGGTAGCGGGAACGGAACGAACGACGTTGCTCATCCGTTTCAAACCAAAACCGCTCGGACTGGTCAGCTCGCTCGGTGTGTGCGTCCATTTACTGGTTTGTTTGTTTTTTTTCGTTTTTCGCTAAAGGTCGTTGTAGCTGCTGCCGTGGTGCTGGTGATGTTTGTTTCCTCCCCTTTCGGACTCCTCCTTATTGGCTCCACCGACGGTCACCATCTCGGCCTACCGGCCCTGCCTGCCCCCTTTGCCCCCCAGTTAGTCGATTGAGGGGGTTGAGGTTACGGGGATTACGGACCTACGAGATCGATCATCCCGAGCCACACAATCGAGATTGAGCGATGCCAAAAATGCCGCTCAATCGACCCCCTTTTCAACCCCTAAGGGCGAGAACGGCAGTGAGTGCGACACATTTTCAATCTCACATCGACTGACAGAGAACGGAGTCACCGAAGAAGAGAGAGAGAGAGAGAGCGAGAGAGAAGAAAGTGGAAAGGAGAGCGCGAGTGACGGAGCGAAAGTGGAGACGTGGAGCGTTCTCCGAGAGGCTGGAGCGTTTGAAAGGATTTGAGCACAATGTAACCACTAAACCACATTTTGTTGGGGGGGGGGGGGGGGGAGAGCTGGTGGGGTGCACAGCAGGAATGGGAGGGAGGATGCAGTGCGCTTGTTTGGCACGGTCTGCTACACGGCTGCTAACTGGCTGGCTGGCTGGCTTGGAGCCGGAGCGTACGGTAACGGCAGCAACAAACCCGTTAAAATCTTGTTACGACGCCCAACAAGACCAGCCCTCCTTCACCACCACCACCACCTGGATGGTAGCATAAAGGAGCGGCTTAGCATAATGGCATACGAATAACAATAACAATAACAGTAATAATCATGCTAATAATGGCTACCCTTTTGGTTACCCACCTTCCCCTCTCCTTCCCACCAAAACCATTTCTCCTGTTCCTTTCAACCACCCCCTTCCACGGGCACCACCTTCGGGCACGTGTTGCTGGTGCGTGAGCGTGCGAGCGGCTCGTTCACTAATGGCAGGCAGGGCAACGCAACGTTCTTGAGGGTTTGGGCCCCCCCCCCCCTCCCTCGGGATGTGGTTGACTGATCACCTCGCACACCCTGCTGGGAACCGCGGGGAACTGGGGTGCATCCTTCCCCCGGAAACAGCTCTTACACCATCGCCACCACAGTGACCCCATTAAGGGCGCTACTTCAGTACACCCACCGACCTCCACCTGACACCAGCAGCGGCGTTACCGGGATAGGGTTGAAGGCCAACCAGCCAGGCAGCTAGCATTAATTGGGTCTTCATAAATTCTTCACTTTCGGAGCACTCGAGAACCAGTGGCGGGTGGCATGGTACGCCGTTGCATGGGTTTTATGTGCAAGAGGGTGCAACAGGGTGCAAAAGGTGGTTGGTTGGGGGGTAAGAGGAGACATGACACGCACAATATGAATAATTTCATACTACTGCGCCCAAAAACAATAAAGTAAAATTTTGATTTATTTTGAAAGTTTCCCCTTTTTTTCCCGCTCCAAATCCAAGCTTTTTTTTTAACAGGCAGAAGTCACATGGTGCTAAATCAAGCGTAAACAGTGGATTGTGGAACGAATTTGAGAGGAGTTTTTGGCGAAAAAGTCACGGAAAACCAACGCCACTCGCTGCTATCAACGGTACCAGTCGAGCTCTGACGCGTTTGAGGCCAAAACCATTTTTCAATAAGTAATTGTCGAATTGAGCTGGATATGCAGTTATCATCAGCAAGGTCTCCAGTTGTTAATCGTCGGTTTTCCAACACACAATCTTTGATTTGTTCGGCTGCTGAGCTTCGTTTGATTGACGTTGATGGTCTCCTAAGGACGCTCTTCGTCTTCAGCACGCTCCTGACCTTCCTGGAAGTCTTTTCCCACTGATAATTTTTCTATTTTTTACTTAGCCTCGTCACCGAAAAGGCATAATTCGCAAATTTTTATTGCAAATTCTTTGCTCAACAAATTTCGAAATATCAAAAAAAAAAGTGGAAGAGTTCGCTTTTAGTAGCTCACAAAAAAAAAACTGCACATCTCGAACACTAATCATTATTTGGACGTAAAATTGGTCACAGTTGTCAATAAGCAGTGCTGACAACCTGCGGACCAGTGAAAGGGCAGTAGTGACCGCGGGCGCGATAAGATAACGGCTTTGTGAGGCTAAGGTACCTGTGGAGTCTTCACAAGGGGGGAGGTAGAGCGATTCACCCGACCTACATACCTCGCACGCCGGTCGACGCCGGTGAAATGACACGTTACGGTTGATTGATGCAACTTTCTGCTGCTCCTGCTTCCCGTTTACCGTTCCCTTGCGGGTCTCCGACTTCGGTCGGAATCCTGGCAGCTTCCTGTCTGCCGACTATTGACTGATGGGCTGATTGCAATGGCTCAAGCCTACCGATGGCACTTTCACATCACCCAGTACCGGCCATTCACTAGCACATACACACGCGCGCACACACACAGAGACAGACACGGAGCGGAAAGGAACGGAACGGGGTGTTTTGTCCCGCCAAAAACCAACGAACGCACTCGCGCCCGCGCCCCGAAATCAACACACCAGAAACGAGCACGCGGCCGGCCACACCACGACCATCGACGCGTTCGCACTCGCGCGGTTTTTTTTTTCTTTTTTCCGTTGCCTGCGTACTCACTGGACGGCTCCACGGCAAGCTGTGTGATGCTCCAGCCGCCAGTCGGTGGCTTTTAAAGCCGTTGCACACACAAACAAACACACACATCGGGGACATCGGATCCCGAGCGGGTGCGATTGGAGCATCGGCTGGCCGACCCGAACGTGCGCTCGTCTCGGCTGGCACACCGTTTAGTAGTATAGTCTTTTTGCTATCGAGTGTCCAACAACTCTGGTCTCTGATTCGGGCATCGCAGCTGATGTTCGTCCCGGCGCTTAACCCCTTGAGACTATAAGGTGGGGCAAATGGTTCGATGTGAGCGGTTGTTTTGGGAGCACAGAGTGCCGTTAAATTGGCAACATTTGCATGGATTAGTAAAGCATTGACCGGCTCACTTTCCGATGTAAACATTGCCTTGCAGAGTCCGAGTTCTGTTGGTATGGTAAACGTGTTTTAGTAAACAAAGTAATAGTTTTCGTAAAAGTGTGTTTTTGTGCTTTTGTGTAACTACTACCAATCACTATCAAATGTACAGTGTTCGGCATAAGTAAAAGCCCATCTCTATGGTCCACCACATTTTCGCCTGTAAATTCGTCATTTTTGGTCGCAAAGGCCTTGTGATTTTTTTTTTTTTGCTAGAGGATCTAACTGTCTTCTTTCCAAATCACTTGCTTTGAGCTTGATAGATTTGATAGTCTCTTTTTGAAAATTTTTTAAGTGCGCGATGGTTGATTATGATTGTGACAAAAGTAAAAGCCCACTTTGCAATAAATATTATTAGAACTCCGACAGAGCCCTGTGGTTACTGTATCTTTAATAGGACTTTTATTTACGTCTGTTTTAATGTTTTTTACGTGCCCTCCATTATTGTTTACACATGATAAATCCACTTATACTAGCATCTCCAGTGGAAAGCCGATTACGCGTGGGTTTTCGCACGTGGAATGGGTGTATCGAAGGACAGAAGACTCTATGCTCATCAGAAAACTGCTTGTTAATCATTGTTTGAGCCAAGTACTTCAACAGAGATAAGCGGAAAAAATATCATCAATCGGAGGGCAGTTCATGGCATGCTAATTAATCACCAATGTCCTAGAAGTAAGCTACTGAAGCTTACAGTTTCAATTTCGAACGCTCTCGGAAGACGGATGAATGAATAAATGTAAAAAAAAATACAGAGATTAAGAAATCCTCGCAACTAATTATCTATTCAATCATAGCATCCCTTACGCTGTCAATTTTGGAGCGAAGTATGCCACGGAACATCAACTCCACATGAGTGCAGGAGTGGATGCTGCTAAAAGACTTCCGTTTCACCCAAAACTGAGCTGAATCGTCTTAATTTCACTCGGAAATATGTTTTCAAGCTTAAAGAAGGCTCGTTAACTGTTTTTAAAACCATCAATTATGGATTTTAATGCAATGCGTCGATAGAGAGTTTGGCAGAAAGCAAAGCATGATATAATTACGGTGGTGGGCGTGTGAGCAGTTTTTCCGTTCAATTAGAATGTCAAAATTGTGAAAACAACAATACTGGGGCGTTTGAAAGTTATGTTAACACCAGAAAGGATTCTTTGATTTATTTAGTCCACGTGTGGGCCCGAGGAAGCAATTTTGTTGAGCAATAGGAAAACGATTTAAACGAATCACCATAAGCCATAAGTTCTTATTGACATCTTCGTCGTATTAATCGTCTAGAATCACCTTCTTCAAGCTCAGATTGAGAATTTATGGGATTTTTGTGTAAAACTCCCATTATGAACGATGTTTCTATTAAAAACAATTATTTTACGAAGCAATACGATGAGAATAATCCCCAACATATCGGAAAACTTGTGAAAGCCATGTCAAAATGGCTGCAAATGGAAATCTGCGGTAAGAGTGGCTCATATGAATTGAGAAACATGTTTCCTTGCAGGTGGGCTTTAACTTTTATCACAATCACGATCGACCATCTTTCACTTAAAGAATTTTCAAAAGACGATTATCAAACCTATCAAGCTCAAAGCAAGTGATTTAGAAAGAAGACAGTTAGGGCTTCTACCAAAAAAAAATCACAAGCCCTTTGCGACCGAAAATTACGAATTTACAGGCGAAAATGTGGTGGACCCTAGTGGTGTGCTTTTACTGATGCCGACCACTGTATACATGTTTATACTGTGATACATGTTTATATACGTTTTCCTAATCTTGCATTAGTTGGTGTAAAGCCCTATACATTTTAGTGAGGGGGGGGGGGGGGGCAAAAGTGCGAGCCACGAGTGGGGAAGTTCGCACCAGAGTAATCATGCATTTTTTTTTTCATTTATTCCTTATTTTCATTGGCAGAATTCGTAAAAATATCAAATAATCAAAGGTCTGTAGAACGAAAACTCCTTTCAAAAAATGATAACCAGTCATTGAATATTGATTCGGCTATGCCACTTCATTCGATAACTAATCCTACTGCTCTTCCAAATTCAACAGCTTCAAATGCCTATTGGACATCCTTCTATGCTTCCAATGGACATGCTGACTGCAGTGAGAAGTTTAAGCATCTCTTAATTTCTTTTTTCATTTAGCACTCTTAATTACTCCTCGAAATGTCCTGGAATTTCTTGAGAAGGTGTGCTCAGAGACCATCTTCAACTTCAATCGTACCGATATCCCCGGAGAAGCAGTCCGGATCTTGCATCCTTCTGCAAAAATTAGACCCCTGTCGAAACGAGAGGAGCCACAGCAAAGGCGGAAACGAGACCAGCAATCTGAAATAATTATCGGGCACGCCATTCAAGGAAATAATAGAACTGAAGTCTAAAGAGCAAGCAGAAATAAAGGCAAACAGATCCAGTAAAGGTAAAAACACAAATGTTCAATGAATCACAAAGTACTAAAACAAGAGAAAAAATTAAGAAACACTGAAACTGGACACATGCATTCAGTGTGAGTGAGGTAAAAGTGCGATTCGAAGATTGCAAAGGAATTATGAATTTATAACCATTAAATATTGTCATTTGATAGCGCTGATACTTTGCCAGTAAAGAGATAAATGGTTGATGAATAAACCAAGGCATTTATTCAGTTGTAATTCATTTTTTTCAAAATCAAAATCCACCAAGGTCGCATTTTTGCCCCACCCTACTCTACCCTTTTTTGCCTGCTTGTGCCGAAACGAATGAGTTGCTGCGCTTCACATCTCGCCAGTGCCACCCATCGCCAAAAGCCCACTCACTCCTTCTTTTTTCCTTTCATTTTCTCTGTTTCCCTTTCTTTTCCCTCCAAACTACTCGCGTTCCCATAACATGGGACTGTAACGTGTGTATTAATTAAAAGCGAGACAAAATTTGCCTATTTTTAATTTTGCGTTAATTTCTGGCCCAAAAAAGGATGAATTTTGACGATTCTTTGTGACGTATCCATTCGTCTTTATTTTTTCAAGTAAATGGCATTTTACACTACAAATTTTGAAGAACATTTAGTGCTATTTTGGGGAAGAGTGATCAAAAACTTCATCCATGGTATCAAATTTAGGCAGTCGTGTCTTCGAAAAGATACTTTTTCACGGTGCCCATCGCAACTGCGTGAACAGTCATCAGAAAAATACAAATTGATATTCGTTTGATAGATTGTAAGTTTATCTAGATAGCCCCGTTGCCGAATTTCCTATTTTTCGAATTTTGGCAGATTTTTAATGTTGAAAAAGTGATTACTTTTTGTCATTTTGCCTAAAACCACGATTTAAAAAATAAAAATATCAACAATTTTATTAATATCTCGACGGAGCTACGTGGTAAAAAGTGTGTAGATTATGTGTAAAAAGTTTCAAATCAATCGCTCCAGTAGTTTTTACGGTACGATGGGCAGCACCTTTGAAAACGTTGGTTTTGGGGAAACGCTCTTCGTAACGTATGAAACGTGGATTTTCAAAAATCTATAACCTTGTCAGTTTTGCTTCGATTGACCCAAAACTTTTACACAATATTCTTGAAAGGATCAACATTCTGGTAAAAATGTTAAAAAATATGTGTCACAAAACAAAATTAAATACTGAAGTCGTGAGTCGATCGCTAGAGCTATCCCCTGGAGCTTCCTAGGCTGGCATTACAAGTACCTGGCGGCTACTCCAATCCATCTATGTGGTCCAAAATAGGTGGCCGGACGTTGACATCGTATTGGCAAAATGTTTTGGATGGATCTCATGGTCAACTCATGGCATGGCTCCCGCGTGTTGGCGTAAAAGTGTAAAAAGTGGTGGGGATGGAGTCGGGGTAATCGATCGTCAAACCTGGCACTGGCCCCCAGCGAGCTGCGAGAAAGTAGCTCAAGGTAGCGTCCATCCGCCGAGTGGCGCAATCGAATCGAATACGCTCACCACCCCCAGCGGGAGGGGGAGGAGGGGGCTGAAAGTGAAAACGGGCCCAGGACTCGCGTCCAGCATAATTCGATGCCAAACGCGACGGTTACGACGGAGCGCCACAACCAAAGCACCATCACCGCAGGACACACGGCACGGCACGGCATCCCTCAATCAAGTGCTTCTAACATCCCTCCCCCTTCTTCCTCTCCCTCTCTTGCGTGATTGGTGTTAAGTAGCACCGCATGTAAGTGTGTATCTGGGTGTACAGGGTGTACCATAAAAAAATCGAGAATGTTTTCATTGCTCTGTTTTGGAGTTTTTGGTTTTTTTTCTAACACCAGTATGGCATTATGGGGTATTGGTGTATTCGTGAGACTCATATCTATCAAATGATGTATAAAAAGTACTCGTGCAAAAGATGTCTGTTCGGAAAAATGTACTCAAAGGCGACAGTGTGAAATTGCTTTGCGCCCAAGAGAAATCTCATAAAAATAAAAGCAGTTCTCAGATGTAATGCTGGCATTGTTTACTGGATTAAACGTACTATTCATGAACGGCCAAGGTCTAGGAAACACGGTAATAGTCGGCAACGATCTGAGCGCACTGAAAAAGTGGTAAGATCGGTCAGAGCAAAAGTTAGCCAAATCCAGTGCGATCCATATGAAATCTTGCATAAGAGACGAATATCTCAAGATCCTGCATGCATCGGTTGGCCAAATATGACCTAAAAGCAATCACTAGAGCTAGGGTGAAGCGTAATTTAATAGTTGGAAGGAGAAAACATCTTTAGAAAGGATAAAACATAGTTTGAAAATGGCACCAGTTTTCATAAAATCCAATACTAAAATGAATATTGATGTTAATATCGCTTTTTTGAAGGAACACATTTTACCACCGATAAAAGCAAACTTCGACACACCAGAAAATGTTGAGTTTCAGCAAGATGCCGTACGTCTAAACGGACTCTCAAACATGATTGAAAGAGAACATGAATTTTTGGTCGAAAGACTAATGCCCTCCAAGCGGTCCTGAATGAAATCGGTTGGGCTATTCAATGTGGGCATTTGTTCGGTCTAAGACCTGTGAATCGTCACCCCATACACGGCTGGCTCGCTGAAATCGTTTGTTACCAAACCGTGGTCTTCTAAGTTGGACACCTAATGTTACCGAAAGGTGTTCTCGAATTCGTAACCGCTTGGAGAAATTATTTGAGCAAGCAGGCCGACAAATCCACTAATTTGGTTTTGTTTTTGATAAACAATAGAATAGTGGGGCAATTTAGATATTTTAAAACAGTAGAAAACCAACAAAAAATGGCTTTAAACTTCGATAAAGGATTTTTTCACTTTTTTATAATTGGTACACCCTGTATGTGTGCCACAGAGAGAGAGAGAGAGAGAGAGAGAGAGAGAGAGCCATTGGCCGGCTTTTCCTGTTTCCATTCGGAACACAAACCCACCCACGTTCCGTGTCCTTGGATTCAGTACCCTCCATTCAAACTACTGGACCACTGGACCACTGGACTGGACCCACACACACACGTGCGCACGCTGGAGAAGGTACCAACTGCTACGGCCGCCGCCGCCGCCGCCGCCACCACCACCATCACCACAGCGACGACGCCAAGCCAGGCCAGGCCAGGCCAGGCCCCAGCCGTCACTCACAATTACTAGCTGACGAACGGGCGGACGGCTGGACACGGGCCACCATCGCTGACGGCCACGGTCAGTCGTGGTTCATCCGCGTACCCGTTCGCGGTGTTTTTTTTCGGAACCGTCCCCCGGGGGGGGCGTTGCAAGTAACAAAGCGTCTGTTTGTGGCGTCTGTTTTCGTCCAGCTACTCAGCGTCTCAGTGTGTGTGTGTGTGCGTGTGTGTGTGTGTGTGTGTGTGTAGACAATACCTTTCTTCAGTCGACAATCAAACCTCATCACTTAACTTCCTAAAGGCGAAAGAGAGAGAGAGAAAGAGAGAGAGAGAGAAAATGAAGCACGCCAAGCGATACCTCGTCGGTGTATCCGCCTTGCTCGTCCTCGTGGTCGGTGGCGGTGTCGCCCTTGGCAGGTGAGTACTCCCACTGTAATGTACCTGCGAAACACTGGAGAAGAAAGAAGGTGGATCACGTGTGGTTCGAACTCCGCACGGCCTGGACTGCCGCAAACAGAAAAAAACGACATCGAAACTACGCGCAACTCATTTCTATCCCTTTATTCAACTCTAATCTTCTCCTCCAAACCATCCATCATGATGATCTGAGATAGATAGAAAGAGAGAGAGAGAGAGAGAGAGAGAGAGAGAGAGATAGAGAGAGAGAGAGAGAGAATGAAATAAGAAATGCGAACATCTTTTGCTGCGTCCGTTATCGGCATCGAACGGAGCAGCAAGGGCCACGGTGGGTGGGTGATTTGGAGGTGTAATATTACCCCCCCCCCCCCCCCGGCTATCTGTTCGTACCGATCTTCTGGGGCCCGGGGTATTGTTCAGCATTACTACATGGGGCGAGCAGCAGCACTTATCTGCTCTTCACTGACTGACTGACTTCAATTACGCTCTTGATTGCCGCCGCATGATCGCTCAATTGCACACGAGCACTCGCACCTTCCTATCTTCATGTAACTGAGCACCCTTTCCCTATCCCCCCCCCCCCCCCCCCCACCCCGGCTGGAGCATTCGACGATCGGCGGGAGATAAACTTGCTTAACCCTTCCTTCTCGCGCGAACGGTCCACTTAGGGCACTGAACAAGGATGGCGAGCTGATGGAGGACATGACGCCGAAGTCGCTGGAGGTGATACTGGGCGAGATACGCAGCCTGATGCAGGACTACTCGATCGAGGCATACATCGTGCCATCGGTCGACGCGCACAATGTATGTAAGACCGAGACGGCAACAGGGCAACAGGGCCCGCACCACCATTCTCATCCCCATCTCCCCTGAACACACCCGACCCCTCCCCCCCTTTCCGTAGAGCGAGTACATCTCGGAGCACGACCGGCGGCTACAGTACGTGACCAACTTTACCGGTTCGGCCGGTACCGCCATCATCACGCTGACGGCGGCCGTCCTGTGGACCGATTCGCGCTACCACCTGCAGGCGGAAGCGGAACTGGACGGGACCCACTGGCGGCTGATGCGCGAAGGGCTGGCCGGGGTACCGAGCCGGGACGAGTGGCTGCTGGCGACACTGTCACCCGGTGCCCAGGTCGGCACCGATCCGTTCCTGATCGCCTCGACCGAGTACGAGCGGTTGGGCGGTGTGCTGGCCGGTGCCGGCCACCGGCTCATCACGCTCGAGCGCAACCTGGTGGACAGCGTGTGGAACAACCGGCCACCGCAGACGGCCGAACCGCTGCTCCCGCTTGCCCTGCAGTACTCGGGCCAGCGGGCGATCGACAAGGTGGTGGCGGTGCGGGACGCGCTGCACGCTTCCGGTGCCAACGGTATCGTCATCAGTGCGCTGGACGAGATCGCCTGTAAGCACCACCGGTGGGGGGGGGGGGGGAGCTCGGGTTTTTTTTTGGCATGCTTTTTATCCCCAGAAATTGGGCAGTTTTTTAAGGGGGGGGGGGGGGGACTTCGGTATTTTCGGGCCCAAAAAAAGGCCCGCTTTTAACGATTTTTTGTGACGTAACCATTCAACTGTATTTTTTCATGTAAATGACATACTAATCTACAACTTTTGAAGAATATTTGGTACTGTTTTGAGCAACATTCATTGAGAAATGAATGTATGGCATCAAATTTAGGCAGTCGTGGTTTCGAAAAGATACTTTTTACGGTGCCCATCGTAGCTGCGTGACGGGTCATCAGAAAAATACAAATTGATACTCATTTAAAAGATTATTAGTTTATCCAGGTAGTCACGGAGAGTTTTTGTTGATATTTCAATTTTCCGATTTTTGGCAGATTTTTGAAGGCGAAAAAGTGATACTTTCTACGATTCTGCCATAAAAAAACGAACTTTACAGATTTGTTTAAAAAAAAGTATAAACAATTTTAAAGATATCTCGACGGGGCTACCTGGCAAAAAGTGTACAAATTATGTGTAAAAAATTTCAAAACGATCGACGCAGTAGTTTTTACGGTACGATGTGCACCGACTTTGAAAACGCTGGTTTAGGGAAACGCTCCTCAAAGTAGCGGTCTGCATGGAGTCTTGTATGAAACGCGGATTTTCAAAAATCTGTATCTTTGTCAGTTTTGCTTCGATTGATCCAAAACTTTTCCACAATACTCTTGAAAGGCACACCATTTAGGGAAAAATGTTTAAAACATGTGTCACAAATAAAATTTAAATACCGAAGTCCCCCCCCTTAAACGTTGAATAACTCACTGTCATTTTTCAGCCGATTTTGATAAATCGAACAGTTTCGGAAGCGTCAGTCTATGCCTATTTTAGTAATGCATCACTTCACGTTAAAAGAGTGGACTGAAATTGTCACACTTTACATTGAAAATAATCGGTCAATAGCTGTGGTCGAGCAATGGATGGTGAATCCGTGTCGTTCACAGCATATGACAGCGCTGGCTTTGTTTCTGTGGTTCTATTTAAAAAATAAGGTTTTTGCAAACAAATTGAATGTTATGAAATATCTTAGAGCAAATATAAGAGCTGAAATTGCCAAAATAACTCCCTAAATGTTGTCAAATACAATGCAAAATTCCCGAAAAAGAGCCTCTTTTCTGTATGTCAAATGAAGACGATCTTTTTATCGAAATCATTTTTTGAGTATAGCACAATAAATGGCATAGAAGAATCTAAATAGAACTGGTTGATTTTTTAAAATCGGCCCAAAAATGAAAGAGTTATTCAACTTTAAAATAAGATACATCCTGATGGCGCACCCTCTATACCAGGTGTATGCATATGAAACCGAATTTTTCTTTGTAAAGCTACGCCAAATGGAGCTGTAAAGTCAGTCTAAGTGTTTTATTTTGTTCATTAAGCATCCGTGAAACATAATCGGTGTGCATTTTTTCTAATTTGACACTATAACAAATATTTTCATTACGATTAAAATGGCTAGTTCCGTCCCCAAAAAACTGCTCGTTCGGTTTTTGCCTCCATCGCAAAAAATCGGCGGCCGAATCGCATCAAATTTAAAAAAAAAGAAATAATCTAATTTTATTGAAGGTTACGGTGGGCATGCTCTCAATGAAACAGAGTGCAAAGAGCGGTTTAAAAAAAATTAAAGTACTGACATAAATGAGCGAACCACCAACCATCGAAAATGTTAGAAGTCATCAAATTGCAAGCCTTACTGATCAAAATGGTTATCAATGATTATTAAAAGTAACAAATTAATCAATTTCGACCGAGACTTGTGAAAAACAAAATCAAACAAAATATCAATAACGTCAAAGTTGAGCTACTTTTCTCGATGAAAATGCACCGCCACCGCGAACGGAATATCGGCCAAGAACACGGTAACAGCCAGAATTGGTAACAATTACCACCACCAGTGCGGCTAGCTTACCAGAATTGACTCTATCAAATGAACATCCATTTGCATCGCTGGGTTTTTTTACGCAAATCAAAAAAGGTCGGTTTCCTATGCATGCACCTGGTAATTGTAATTTTGCCGGTAATTTTTTTTTTTAAATAACACTCCCTGCCGCTCGTAAAAGGGAACTGTTTCGTGCGTAATAACTTGTTTAGTAGAAAACAAACCAGTATCTCCACATCTCTACCAAACTTTGCATAGTTTCCAGTCTTAGGGGGTTTGTAAAAGACATTCAAAAAGCTGAATAGCTAATGAAGTGTGCCAGAAACTTACAAATATCTTGCAGGGAGTAGGGGTAGAGGGAAGGAGAACGAGTTACTACGTACCAAATAGATCCCTTCCCGCTTTCAGTTAGTTAAACTATTTAACCCCTGAAACTGTGCAATTTTTTTTTAGAGCTGTAGATATTGGTTGTTATGTAGATCTTTGTTTTTTAACTATTTTTTTTTACGTGTTTTTCTTTATGTTTATATTTATTTTTGATTTGTTATCGTTCTCCCATCGTTCGCCCCGTCCATCTACCTCTTTATCTTCCTCTCTCTCTCTCCCACACACACACTCTTCTGCTCTCTAGGGTTGCTAAATCTGCGCGGATCCGACATACGCTACAATCCGGTCTTCTTCGCGTACGCGCTCGTCACGCACGAGCGTATCCACCTGTTCACTGGGCCGGAACGCATTAACGAGACGATCCGGCAGCACCTGCGCACCGAGGGACTGGCGGCACTGGATGTGCGCGACTACCGCGACATCCTGGCCGGTATCGACGAATACGTCCGGGCCGGTCACCGGCTGCTGGTGTCGACGTCCTGCAGCCAGGCACTGTACGCGGCGATACCGGCCGCCCAGCGGCTGCAGGAGTACAGCGTGCTGGCCAAGCTGAAGGCGGTGAAGAACGCGATCGAGGCGGAGGGGATGCGCCGAGCGCACGTGCGCGACGGTGCCGCTGTCGTCCGCTACCTGGCCTGGCTGGAGGCGTCGGTCGGCGGGCAACCGGCGCCGAACACGCCGAACGTGACGGAGCTGTCGGGGGCCGCGCAGCTGCACGCGTTCCGGCGCCAGCAGGACCTGTTCGTAGACCTCAGCTTCACCGCCATCAGTGCGTTCGGGGCGAACGGGGCGATCGTACACTACAGTCCAACGCCGGACACCGACGTACCGATCACGCTCGACGGCATCTACCTGATCGACTCGGGCGGCCAGTACCTGGACGGTACGACGGACGTCACGCGCACGATCGCACTCGGCGAACCGACCGCGTTCCAGCGCGAATGCTTCACGCGCGTCCTCAAGGGCTTCCTCTCGCTCGCCTCGGCCGTCTTCCCCACGCGTACCTCTGGCACCGTGTTCGACGTGCTCGCCCGAAAGGCCCTGTGGGACGCCGGGCTGGACTATGGGCACGGTACCGGGCACGGCATCGGTTCGTTCCTCGGTGTGCACGAGTATCCACCCTCGTTCGTGTCGAACACGGCCTCGCCCAGCAACCAGGGCGTGTTGGAGAACATGTTCTCCTCCAACGAGCCCGGCTACTACGAGCCGGGCCAGTTCGGCATCCGGATCGAGGACATTGTGCAGGTGGTGCGGGCGAACGTGACGCACGATTTCAACGGGCGCGGCGCCCTCACCTTCTACAGCAACACGGTCGTGCCGATTCAGCGCAAGATGCTCGACCTAACGCTGCTCTCAGCCGCGGAGCTGGCCCAGCTGAATGCTTACCATCGGCGTGTCCGGGAGCAGGTCGGTCCGCTGCTGGTCGCCCAGAACGATCCCGCTGCGTACAGCTGGTTAATTGCAGCGACCGAGGAAATCACCATCCCGGCATCCGGCAATCCGGTAACAGGAGTTCAGGAGGTCAAGGCAGGTGGCATCGTGTGAGACGCGAACGGTATGCCCGATGGAGCGGCCATGTATTAGCTCCGGTGCACTGGTAAAGTAGGCGCGCATGCGGCATCCGGAACAGCGTGACGAAACCTTCCCTTCACTATGTCCAGACGGTATCAGAGAGCTGCAAATAGGATGCTTACAAAAAAATTAAAAACCACAAGCAGCCACCGTACAACCAACAAGCGACCAAACCCGTTTTCTGTAATATCAAAATCCAGCGTTAATGCTGGCATCGGTTATGTTTTATTGTTAATGTAAGATTTGTTGGGATTGGTTACATAAAACAAAATAGATATGCTCACTTATGTTCATTCATTATTAGGCTGCTCTTTGCAGTAGAGATATTTAAGCCCGATCGGATCGATAGCGGGGAATGATGTTGTGATGTTCAGCTCGATGGAGGTATGGTATGTACGCGGATATTTCAACACAAACGCTTCATCGCCCAATGGTGGTGTCACAACTACCGAAATCCGGTACTGGATGCGCGGTGCCATGTGGAGCTCCTCGAAAAACAGATCCGCCACATTCACCTCGCCGCACTGCTTATTTGCGAACTTGTATTGCTCGTTGGCAATTTCCACTTCGGACTCGTACACCTTCACTTCAATGTTCACCACTAGCTCATCGGACTGCACATACACCCCAATGCCGTACAGCGTGATGTGAGTGTCCGAGTCGATCTTGAAGATAAAGTCGCCTGCATCTTCGCCTGGCAAAACTCGCCGGTGAAAGCCGAACAGGTCTAGCTTAAAGGAGTCGGCGCTGCGCTTGCCGGTTTGTATCAGATCATGTAGCTGCCGGGCATCCTCTTCCGCAGTGGTATTGTGCTGCAACCATACGCCGAGGGCACTCGCCAGCTGATCGTCAGAGCAATTGATGTGCTGTCGACGTAAAATGGTCACCAGCAATTCCTTGTCGATCGTGATAAAGTCATTATGTTTAAAGAAATGCAACGGATTGTTGCTGATTTCGCCCAGGCAGGTCTCGTCGATTGAGCTGAAGGCTAGCAGGCGGTTCATCTTCATGACTTGCACAATATTACCCAGGGAGATCTGGTCTTCCAAGAACTTCCGCAGAGCAACTTGCAGATCCCGAACAGTGAACCGATGCGATAGATCGTACAGGGTCGGTAGGTTTTCAAACGTAATCTCAAACTCGGCACAATAGATGAACCGGAGCAGCAGGAAAAAATCTTCCGGATCCACCTGCTCCAGCGTTATCTCAACTATCGGCGGTTCATCAAAGCCACGGTTCAGCAGGTTCAAAAAATATTGGCTCGCGGCAGCCAACACTACCATGTGGCCGTAGATAGGCGTCCGCGACTGGCCGACTAACAACATTACGTCGGATTGTAACGGATTGTTAAGTAGCTGTGAGCGCCGCTCTTGCATAGTATTGTTTGCCGTAAACTTGGCGAGCGAACGATACTTTTCTGCGGCACTGGTGGCGTCTGTTGGGCCCGTTGATGCTGCTGTGCCTACTGCTGTCACTATCTGCCGTCGGCTGTAAAATATTTTGTTTCAATGCTGCTTGCCCGCTAGAACAGACAAGCGGCGACATCTTTTTAGAATCGAGCATAGTAACGTACCGCCACAACGACGCGACTAATGATTTCTTACCTATTCGCTTCCTTTCCAACAACGCCGCAACCACAAACATATAAAACTGACCAGGATCAATCAGGGATGTTTTCTGCTTCTGAACCTGAACCATGCACACAGCCTAGTCAAAACATGCCCAGAAATGTGGATGAAGGATCAATTGAGCGGGTTAAAAATCCTCGTGGACTTTTGCTACTCACGAAGTGTTGCAAGAGTTGTCCCCCTTTCTCCTTAGGCGGATTTTTGTTTCTTTCTCGCTCTGCACGAACCTTGACTTTTGTTTTTTTTCTCTAGCTCTTTTCGCTGTTCTCGCCACCTTCGAGGATCACCCATGTAACCACTCGCGGTGCTCAATCAGATTGCACCGCCTTAGGAGAAATAATGATAGGATATGAATTTCAAGCAAATGATTCTCAACATCCGGAAAATTTATATTCGCAAAAAAAAGGATTCCGAAATAAGCGATTTCCACTTAACAATGCAAAACCAATGCATTGTAAAAAGTGTGCCGCTTTAACTTGGAAAACAAGATATACGTTGGTCCGGCCGAGGCCGAATTTCGAGCCGCAATTTACTCACCCAAATAGATCCCCAAATACGAGCGATTTTGCCTCATCTATAGCCTTCTCTAATGTTTCCATTTCCTTCGGTTTAGCTGTACCATTCTTGCCATAGAAACGATTTGGTTTAGATGATTCTTTTCTATTTCCCTGAACAACGTCGCTTCTCTCTTTAAAATCACCATCCCGGCATCCGGCAATCCGGTAACAGGAGTTCAGGAGGTCAAGGCAGGTGGCATCGTGTGAGACGGGAACGGTATGCCCGATGAAGCGGCCATGTATTAGCTCCGGTGCACTGGTAAAGTAGGCGCGCATGCGGCATCCGGAACAGCGTGACGAAACCTTCCCTTCACTATGTCCAGACGGTATCAGAGAGCTGCAAATAGGATGCTTACAAAAAAATTAAAAACCACAAGCAGCCACCGTACAACCAACAAGCGACCAAACCCGTTTTGTGTAATATCAAAATCCAGCGTTAACACTGACATCGGTTATGTTTTATTGTTAATGTAAGATTTGTTGGGATTGGTTACATAAAACAAAATAGATATGCTCACTTATGTTCATTCATTATTAGGCTGCTCTTTGCAGTAGAGATATTTAAGCCCGATCGGATCGATAGCGAGGAATGATGTTGTGATGTTCAGCTCGATGGAGGTATGGTGTGTACGCGGATATTGCAACACAAACGCTTTATCGCCCAATGGTGGTGTCACAACTACCGAAATCCGGTACTGGATGCGCGGTGCCATGTGGAGCTCCTCGAAAAACAGATCCGCCACATTCACCTCGCCGCACTGCTTATTTGCGAACTTGTATTGCTCGTTAGCAATTTCCACTTCGGACTCGTACACCTTCACTTCAATGTTCACCACTAGCTCATCGGACTGCACATACACCCCAATGCCGTACAGCGAGATGCGAGTGGCCGCGTTGATCTTGAAGATAAAGTCGCCTGCATCTTCGCCTCGCAAAACTCGCCGGTGAAAGCCGAACAGGTGTAGCTTAAAGGAGTCGGCGCTGCGCTTGCCGGTTTGTATCAGATCATGCAGCTGCCGGGCATCCTCTTCCGCAGTGGTATTGTGCTGCAACCATACGCCGAGGGCACTCGCCAGCTGATCGTCAGAGCAATTGATGTGCTGTCGACGGAAAATGGTCACCAGCAATTCCTTGTCGATCGTGATAAAGTCATTATGTTTAAAGAAATACAACGGATTGTTGCTGATATCGCCAAGGCAGATCTCGTCGATTGAGCTGATTTCGCCCAGGCAGGTCTCGTCGATTGAGGCTAGCAGGCGGGTCACCTTCATGACTTTCAGAATTTTATCCAGGCAGGTGTGGTCTTCCAAGAACTTCAGCAGAGCAACTTGCAGATCCGGAACAATGAACCGATGGGATAGATCGTACAGGGTCGGTAGGTTTTCGAACGTAATCTCAAACTCGGCACCATAGATGAACCGGAGCAGCAGGAGAAAATCCTCCGGATCCACCTGCTCCAGCGATATCTCGCGCTTCTGCGATTTAGCAAAGTCACGGTTCAGCAGGTCCAAAAAATATTGGCTCCCGGCAACCAACAATGCCATGTGGCCGTAGATAGGCGTCCGCGACTGGCCGACTAACAACATTACGTCGGATAGTAACGGATTGTTAAGTAGCTTTGAGCGCCGCTCTAGTATAGTGTTGTTTGCTGTAAACTTGGCGAGCGAACGATACTTTTCTGCGGCACTGGTGGCGTCTGTTGGGCCCGTTGATGCTGCTGTGCCTACTGCTGCCACTGCTGAGCTACTAGCGTTTGTCTTCGAAGGGTTCATATCGCTTGCCGATTGCTTGTTCTTCTCTGTCACTATCTGCCGTCGGCTGTAAAATATTTTGTTTCAATGCTGCTTGCCCGCTAGAACAGACAAGCGGCGACATCTTTTTAGAATCGAGCATAGTAACGTACCGCCACAACGACGCGACTAATGATTTCTTACCTATTCGCTTCCTTTGCAACAACGCCGCAACCACAAACATATAAAACTGACCAGGATCAATCAGGGATGTTTTCTGCTTCTGAACCTGAACCATGCACATAGCCCTGCAATATAAAACTTGCCCTGCAATGTGGATGAAGGATCAATTGAGCGGGTTAAAAATCCTCGTGGACTTTTGCTACTCACGAAGTGTTGCAAGAGTTGTCCCCCTTTCTCCTTAGGCGGATTTTTGTTTCTTTCTCGCTCTGCACGAACCTTGACTTTTGTTTTTTTTTTCTCTAGCTCTTTTCGCTGTTCTCGCCACCTTCGAGGATCACCCATGTAACCACTCGCGGTGCTCAATCAGATTGCACCGCCTTAGGAGAAATAATGATAGGATATGAATTTCAGGCAAATGATTCTCAACATCCGGAGAATTTATATTCGCAAAAAAAAGGATTCCGAAATAAGCGATTTCCACCTAACAATGCAAAACCAATGCATTGTAAAGTGTGCCGCTTCAACTTGGAATACAAGACATACGTTGGTCCGGCCGAGGCCGAATTTCGAGCCGCAATTTACGCACCCAAATAGATCCCCAAATACGAGCGATTTTGCCTCATCTATAGCCTTCTCTAATGTTTCCATTTCCTTCGGTTTAGCTGTACCATTCTTGCCATAGAAACGATTTGGTTTAGATGATTCTTTTCTATTTCCCTGAACAACGTCGCTTCTCTCTTTAAAATCACCATCCCGGCATCCGGCAATCCGGTAACAGGAGTTCAGGAGGTCAAGGCAGGTGGCATCGTGTGAGACGGGAACGGTATGCCCGATGAAGCGGCCATGTATTAGCTCCGGTGCACTGGTAAAGTAGGCGCGCATGCGGCATCCGGAACAGCGTGACGAAACCTTCCCTTCACTATGTCCAGACGGTATCAGAGAGCTGCAAATAGGATGCTTACAAAAAAATTAAAAACCACAAGCAGCCACCGTACAACCAACAAGCGACCAAACCCGTTTTGTGTAATATCAAAATCCAGCGTTAATGCTGGCATCGGTTATGTTTTATTGTTAACGTAAGATTTGTTGGGATTGGTTACATAAAACAAAATAGATATGCTCACTTATGTTCATTCATTTTTAGGCTGCTCTTTGCAGTAGAGATATTTAAGCCCGATCGGATCGATAGCGAGGAATGATGTTGTGATGTTCAGCTCGATGGAGGTATGGTGTGTACGCGGATATTGCAACACAAACGCTTTATCGCCCAATGGTGGTGTCACAACTACCGAAATCCGGTACTGGATGCGCGGTGCCATGTGGAGCTCCTCGAAAAACAGATCCGCCACATTCACCTCGCCGCACTGCTTATTCGCGAACTTGTATTGCTCGTTAGCAATTTCCACTTCGGACTCGTACACCTTCACTTCAATGTTCACCACTAGCTCATCGGACTGCACATACACCCCAATGCCGTACAGCGAGATGCGAGTGGCCGCGTTGATCTTGAAGATAAAGTCGCCTGCATCTTCGCCTGGCAAAACTCGCCGGTGAAAGCCGAACAGGTGTAGCTTAAAGGAGTCGGCGCTGCGCTTGCCGGTTTGTATCAGATCATGCAGCTGCCGGGCATCCTCTTCCGCAGTGGTATTGTGCTGCAACCATACGCCGAGGGCACTCGCCAGCTGATCGTCAGAGCAATTGATGTGCTGTCGACGGAAAATGGTCACCAGCAATTCCTCGTCGATCGTGATAAAGTCATTATGTTTAAAGAAATACAACGGATTGTTGCTGATTTCGCCCAGGCAGATCTCGTCGATTGAGCTGATTTCGCCCAGGCAGGTCTCGTCGATTGAGATGGTCTCGTCGATTGAGGCTAACAGGCGGGTCACCTTCACGACTTTCAGAATTTTATCCGGGCAGGTGTGGTCTTCCAAGAACTTCAGCAGAGCAACTTGCAGAACCGGAACAATGAACCGATGGGATAGATCGTACAGGGTCGGTAGGTTTTCGAACGTAATCTCAAACTCGGCACCATAGATGAACCGGAGCAGCAGGAGAAATTCCTCCGGATCCTCCTGCTCCAGCGATATCTCGCGCTTTTGCGATTCAGCTAAGTCACCGTTCAGCAGGTCCAAAAAATATTGGCTCCCGGCAACCAACAATGCCATGTGGCCGTAGATAGGCGTCCGCGACTGGCCGACTAACAACATTACGTCGGATAGTAACGAATTGTTAAGTAGCTGTGAGCGCCGCTCTAGTATAGTATTGTTTGCCGTAAGCATAGCGAGCAACGAATGCTTTTGTGCGGCACTGGTGGCGTCTGTTGGGCCCGTTGATGCTGCTGTGCCTACTGCTGCCACTACTGAGCTACTAGCGTTTGTCTTCGAAGGGTCCATATCGCTTGCCGATTTCTTGTTCTTCTCTGTCACTATCTGCTGTCGGCTGTAAAATATTTTGTTTCAATGCTGCTTGCCCGCTAGAACAGACAAGCGGCGACATCTTTTTAGAATCGAGCATAGTAACGTACCGCCACAACGACGCGACTAATGATTTCTTACCTATTCGCTTCCTTTCCAACAACGCCGCAACCACAAACATATAAAACTGACCAGGATCAATCAGGGATGTTTTCTGCTTCTGAACCTGAACCATGCACACAGCCTAGTCAAAACATGCCCAGAAATGTGGATGAAGGATCAATTGAGCGGGTTAAAAATCCTCGTGGACTTTTGCTACTCACGAAGTGTTGCAAGAGTTGTCCCCCTTTCTCCTTAGGTGGATTTTTGTTTCTTTCTCGCTCTGCACGAACCTCGACTTTTGTTTTTTTTTCTCTAGCTCTTTTCGCTGTTCTCGCCACCTTCGAGGATCACCCGTGTAACCACTCGCGGTGCTCAATCAGATTGCACCGCCTTAGGAGAAATAATGATAGGATATGAATTTCAGGCAAATGATTCTCAACATCCGGAGAATTTATATTCGCAAAAAAAAGGATTCCGAAATAAGCGATTTCCACCTAACAATGCAAAACCAATGCATTGTAAAGTGTGCCGCTTCAACTTGGAAAACAAGACATACGTTGGTCCGGCCGAGGCCGAATTTCGAGCCGCAATTTACGCACCCAAATAGATCCCCAAATACGAGCGATTTTGCCTCATCTATAGCCTTCTCTAATGTTTCCATTTCCTTCGGTTTAGCTGTACCATTCTTGCCATAGAAACGATTTGGTTTAGATGATTCTTTTCTATTTCCCTGAACAACGTCGCTTCTCTCTTTAATATCACCATCCCGGCATCCGGCAATCCGGTAACAGGAGTTCAGGAGGTCAAGGCAGGTGGCATCGTGTGAGACGCGAACGGTATGCCCGATGGAGCGGCCATGTATTAGCTCCGGTGCACTGGTAAAGTAGGCGCGCATGCGGCATCCGGAACAGTGTGGCGAAACTTTCCCTTCACTATGTCCAGATAGTATCGGTATCGGAGAGCTGCAAATAGGATCCTCAGAAAAAATTAAAAACCACAAGCAGCCACCGTACAACCAACAAGCGACCAAACCCGTTTTGTGTAATGTCAAAATCCAGCGTTAACACTGGCATCGGTTATATTTTATTGTTAATGTAAGATTTGTTTGGATTGGTTAAAAAAAGGTATGCTCACTTATGTTCATTCATTATAGGGATGCTCTTTGCAGTAGAGATATGCAAGCCCAACCGGATCGCTACCGAAGAGAGGACTGGTGAAGCTCAGCTCGATGGAGGTATGGTATGTACGCGGATATTCCAACACAAACGCTTTATCGCCCAATGGTGGTGTCACAACTACCGAAATCCAGTACTCGATGTTGGGCGCCATGTGCAGCTCCTCGAAAAACAGATCCACCACATTCACCTCGCCGCACTCCTCATTGAAGAGGTCGTACTGTTCGGTCAAAATGTCCACTTCGGACTCGTACACCTTCACTTTAATGTTCACCTCTAGCGCATCGGACTGCACATACACCCCAATGCCGTACAGCGAGATGTCAGTGTTCGAGTCGATTTTGAAGATAAAGTAGCCTACATCTTCGCCTGGCAAAATTTGCCGGTGAAAGCCGAACAGGTGTAGCTTAAAGGAATCGGCGCTGCGCTTGCCGGTTTGTATCAGATCATGCAGCTGAAGGGCATCCTCTTCCGCAGTGGTATTGTGCTGCAACCATACGTCGAGGGCACTCGCCAGCTGATCGTCAGAGCAATTGATGTGCTGTCGACGGAAAATGGTCACCAGCAATTCCTTGTCAATTGTGATAAAGTCATCATGGTTAAAGAAATACAACGGATTGTTGCTGATTTCGCCCAGGCAGGTCTCGTCGATTGAGCTGAAGGCTAGCAGGCGGTTCATCTCCATGACTTGCAGAATATTATCCAGGGAGATCTGGTCTTCCAAGAACTTCCGCAGAGCAACTTGCAGATCCGTCACCAAGAAACGATGCGATAGATGGTGCAGGGTCGATAGGTTTTCGAACGTAATCTCAAACTCGTCACCATAGATGAACCGGAGCAGCAGGAGAAATTCTTCCGGATCCACCTGCTCCAGCGATATCTCGCGCTTCTGCGATTCAGCAAAGTTACCGCACAGGAGCGCATAAAAGTACTCCGACGCAGGGACCAGCATTACCTTGTGGCCGTAGATAGGCGTCCGCGACTCGCCGACTAAAAACTTTACGTCGGATAGTAACGGATTGTTATGTAGATGAGCGAGCCGCTCTTGCATAGTATTGTTTGCCGTAAACATAGCGAGCAACGAATGCTTTTGTGCGGCACTGGTGGCGTCTGTTGGGCCCGTTGATGCTGCTGTGCCTACTGCTGCCACTGCTGAGCTACTAGCGTTTGTCTTCGAAGGGTCCATATCGCTTGCCGATTTCTTGTTCTTCTCTGTCACTATCTGCCGTCGGCTGTAAAATATTTTGTTTCAATGCTGCTTGCCCGCTAGAACAGACAAGCGGCGACATCTTTTTAGAATCGAGCATAGTAACGTACCGCCACAACGACGCGACTAATGATTTCTTACCTATTCGCTTCCTTTCCAACAACGCCGCAACCACAAACATATAAAACTGACCAGGAACAATCAGGGATGTTTTCTGCTTCTGAACCTGAACCATGCACACAGCCCTGCAATATAAAACTTGCCCTGCAATGTGGATGAAGGATCAATTGAGCGGGAATCCTCGTGGACTTTTGCTACTCACGAAGTGTTGCAAGAGTTGTCTCCCTTTCTCCTTAGGCGGATTTTTGTTTCTTTCTCGCTCTGCGCGAACCTTGACTTTTGTTTTTTTTTCTCTAGCTCTTTTCGCTGTTCTCGCCACCTTCGAGGATCACCCGTGTAACCACTCGCGGTGCTCAATCAGATTGCACCGCCTTAGGAGGAATAATGATAGGATATGAATTTCAGGCAAATGATTCTCAACATCCGGAGAATTTATATTCGCAAAAAAAAGGATTCCGAAATAAGCGATTTCCACCTAACAATGCAAAACCAAGGCATTGTAAAGTGTGCCGCTTCAACTTGGAAAACAAGATATACGTTGGTCCGGCCGAGGCCGAATTTCGAGCCGCATTTACGCACCCAAATAGAGCCCCAAATACGAGCGATTTTGCCTCATCTATAGCCTTCTCTAATGTTTCCATTTCCTTCGGTTTAGCTGTACCATTCTTGCCATAGAAACGATTTGGTTTAGATGATTCTTTTCTATTTCCCTGAACAACGTCGCTTCTCTCTTTAAAATCACCATCCCGGCATCCGGCAATCCGGTAACAGGAGTTCAGGAGGTCAAGGCAGGTGGCATCGTGTGAGACGGGAACGCTATGCCCGATGAAGCGGCCATGTATTAGCTCCGGTGCACTGGTAAAGTAGGCGCGCATGCGGCATCCGGAACAGTGTGGCGAAACCTTCCCTTCACTATGTCCAGATAGTATCGGTATCGGAGAGCTGCAAATAGGATCCTCAGAAAAAATTAAAAACCACAAGCGGCCACCGTACCAAACCCGTTTTGTGTAATGTCAAAATCCAGCATTAATACTGGCATCGGTTATGTTTTATTGCTAAGGTGAGATTTGTTTGGTTTGGTTTAAAAAAAAACGTATGCTCACTTATGTTCATTCATTATAGGGATGCTCTTTGCAGTAGAGATATGCAAGCCCAACCGGATCGATACCGCTGAGTGGTCCGCTGATGCTCAGCTTGATGGAGGTATGGTGTGTGCACGGATATTGCAACACAAACGCTTGATTGTACAACGGTGGCGCCACATCTACCGAAATTCGGTACTTGATGCGCGGCACCATGCGGAGCTCCTCGAAAAACAGATCCGCCACATTCACCACGCCGCATTGCTTATTTTCGTATTCATATTGGTCATTACCGATTTCCGTTTGGAATTCGTACACCTTCACGTCAAAGTTCACCACTGCCGCATTGGACTGCACATACACCCCAATGCCGTACAGCGAGATGTGAGTGTCCGAGTCGATTGTGAAGATAAAGTCGCCTACATCTTCGCCTGGCAAAACTTGCCTGTTACCGAACAGGTGCAGCTTGAGGCAGTCGAAGCTGCGCTTGCCGGTTTGTATCAGATCATGCAGCTGCCGGGCATCCTCTTCCGCAGTGGTATTGTGCTGCAACCATACGTCGAGCGCACTCGCCAGCTGATCGTCAGTGCAATTGATGCGCTGGCAACGGAAAATCGTCACCAGCATTTCCTTGTCGATCATGGTGAAGTCTTCATTATTAAAGAAAAACAACGGATTGTTGCTAATCATGCGTAGGCAGGTCTCGTCGATTGAGCTGAAAGCTAACAGGCGGTTTATCTGCATGATTTCCAGGGCATTTTTCTGGCAGATCTGGTCTTCCAAGAACTTCCGCAGAGCAACTTGCAGGTCCGTCACCATGAACCGACGCGATAGATCGTACAGGGTCTGTAGGTTTTCGAACGTAATCTCAAACTCGTCACAATAGATGAACCGGAGCAGCTGGAGAAATTCTTCCGGATCCACCTGCTCCAGCGGTATCTCGCGCTTCTGCGATTCAGCAAAGTCACCGCACAGGAGCACATAAAAGTACTCCGACGCAGTGGCCAGCATTACCTTGTGGCCGTAGATAGGCGTCCGCGACTCGCCGACTAAGAACTTTACGTCGGATAGTAACGGATTGTTAAGTAGCTGTGAGCGCCGCTCTTGCATAGTATTGTCTGCCGTAAACATAGCGAGCGAACGATGCTTTTGTGCGGCACTGGTGGCGTCTGTTGGGCCCGTTGATGCTGCTGTGCCTACTGCTGCCACTGCTGAGCTACTAGCGTTTGTCTTCGAAGGGTCCATATCGCTTGCCGATTTCTTGTTCTTCTCTGTCACTATCTGCCGTCGGCTGTGAAATATTTTGTTTCAATGCTGCTTGCCCGCCAGAACGGACAAGCGGCGACATCTTGTTAGAATCGAGCATAGTAACGTACCGCCACAAAGACGCGACTAATGATTCCTTACCTATTCGCTTCTTTTCCAACAACGCCGCAGCCGCTAACATATAAAACTGGCCAGGGTCAATCGGGGAAAATGTTTACTAGCTCCACATAATATCCAAGAGGCATGTCAAAATTTGCCCTGTAATATGGATAAACGATCATTTGAGCACCGAAGCAAAGTGCATGGAATAGCCAAGTGAAAAATAACTTGGTTTTAGAAAAACTACTGAAGAGTTGGGAAAATGGTGTTCAACAACCGGAGAATTTATATACGAAAAAAAGGATTCGAAATAAGCGATTTTCACCTTTTTACTAGTAAGAACAATGCATTGTAAAAAGTGTGCTGCTTCAACTAGCAAAACAATTGCCAAAAAAACAAAAAAAAACTCGCTCGATGCCGAATTTCGAGCCGCAATTTACGCACCCAAATAGAGCCCCAAAGACGAGCAATTTTGCCTCATCTATAGCCTTCTCTAGTGTTTCCATTTCCATTTCGGTTCAGCTGTACCATTCTTGCCATAGAAACGATTTGGAATCTGGACTAATTATTGATGATTTAGACGATTCTTTTCTATTTCTCTGAATGAAATTGAATGTTTCACGTCAAAATTTCAGAATAGCAATCAGATATTACTTCATCGTCAATGTTCCATTGTTGGGTTGGGTAAGGACAGTTACAAATATAAACTGCCGACTAAAACATTGGAACATAATAACAAAGACGTGAAAACATTTCCTTATACCGTGGAGCGATTTCATTAAAATCTTCCAACAGCACCTGCATTGATCCGGAATATTAACAGGTGTATTAAGTTGTTTAAGGACATAAAACCAAATCAGATCTTGCTAATCCACCTAAAATAACTTTTCCAATCATATCACCAATAGAGTCGTTGTTCGTTGTTGTGCTCTACACTTTGAGGTCACTTTTGTGAATAGTCAGATCGGATTAGCATAAGTGCTTTCGATTTACCAATATTGTTAGAGGCAAATAATTTGTAGCGCTCTAACCCTGTTAGATATGGTCATCTAGGAGACTAGACGTGATGTCTGGGCGCCGTAAAAGTTATTCGAATCTATCTAGTTTGATGGAAGATATTTGATCCTACACGGATCCGTATGTACAGGACGTGAGCTTGTCCGATGAGGTCCATTTGGTCCATCTTTTCGGTCCATTTGGTAACTAAAAAGCATATTGATAATTTTAATTACACGAGCCCTAGTCATGTTGACAACAGGAATGATAATTCTATTGTTAATACAACAGCTCCTTGTAGAATCACGAAATTTAATGCTTACCGGAGCGGTTTCCGATAGCTTGCTATCGCGACACCCGGATCTTGGCCGCAGAATCTGTGCTCTACAGTTGATTGCGAGTCGGTTGATGGGGTTCCGCAGTGTAGTAAAAGGATTCGCTGTTTGAGCCCGTCGTTTTGTGGATCATGGCGTGCTGCGGTTCTTCAAGCCTCTAGCACTTTACGGGTTCACTTTTCCATCGAAAACAACAACGGGTGTGAAGTTTGTTGATGTAGTGCTCGAAAAAGATAAAAACTTGAAAGAATAACTCACTTTTCTACAGCATTTCTTACACCTCGGAACGAGTTGCTAACCCCAATATAGGAGACCAAAACAACAAAGAAGAACAACAACACAAAGAAGCAGAAGAGCGTGCGTTTAGGCGTGCGCGTTCGCGTGTCGAACCTGTTCTTCTGTTTCCTCCTGAAAACTGCTTTTTCTTCCGAAGGACCCAACAATTCTTCTGATGAAAACATTGCTTTTATTTAAATTAATTTACTTACATTTTTTTATCGCCAACGTCAAGCCCTAGAGCAAGCTGTGTACAGTAATAAAAAGGTTATTTATAAAAAGCGGTTTGCGTAATTTATTATGCATCATGCGCACGATAATCGTAGTTCGTATAGCCGTCAATTTATGGGTTAAAATTTTGAAATTACAGCCGTTAAATAACACTTGTCCCTACTATCGACGTCCTTTTCACCGGGACTATTTTCCTCTTGCCACCGAACTCCCAAACTGAAGTTACCTCCGAAGGGATCAAATGTAGAACGAGATTGAAATTTCCAATGAGCTACGATCCATCTAGTTCTGATTCTGAAATCACGTGAATTTAGGTCCAACTCACGTTCAACAAATTTCTCACCTTCTCTTCTTTATCTCTGATCTTATCGAACCATAGACCACATTTATTACAGCAAAATTTATTGACCGTCAAATTCATTTCTATTTCTAGTATACATCGTTCATTATCCTTTATCATTTTTAAATAGTGTCTCATACATCTCAAATGCATGTGCTATTTAAGTCATCTAAAGCGATCTGGCACCACAAGTTGTAGGCACTCCTCTGCAATCTTTAAAAACTCAGGATATTTGAGAGTTATAATTATCATTTTAGATAATGCTTGTTTTCGGGTAGATAACTACAAACTCTATTTATTGACATTGCACGTATGTTACGCGAATGTTAAAATTAGATTTGTTTTTGAGCTGAACAGCTCAGTCACATACTTTGCTTTATAATTAAAACGAACTCAGGGCGTTGCTTTTGTTTCTTTCGCATCGTTGCCAGTGGAGACAA
>NC_064879.1:3583816-3586316 GCF_943734665.1 Anopheles aquasalis
TTGTTTTTCTTACAACTATCACATACTTTTCCTAGTGAAGGTTTAAAAAAAATACTAACAATGATTAATGATAACAGCATTTTTCCCATCTTGAGCACATTATAGGTACATCATTTCGTTGACAGAGGAAAGCTCTGAAGTTTATATAAACACAGATGTTACATTGCACAAATATCACATTTAGGATAGTGTTGAATCTTTTGTTTGTTATGTTTCTTGTTTTTTAAACAGATTATGCACCAAAGTGATTGCACTGGTGAAAATGGAAATTGGGCGCATACCAACTATTGCAGGCCAGATGTAACGAATTACACACATACACAAATTACAACGCTGACAGTACATTCATCATGAAACATCAAAGAGGAACCATTATTTGTATTTAACGACATTCTATCGTGCATGGAAATTTCTCATGCACATTACATTCTTGACAATTGTACGATATGAAGTTTTGTAGTCTTGATTTGTCAGTACCAGTATATAAATGAGTCTGCAATAGAAAGTCCCATGGATGCAGTTTGAAAAATCTGTAGATCAGTTATATATTGTTTAGATAGAGGAATACGCAATGAGGTGTAGGGAATATGTGATAAGTGTTAGATGTGCGTATGTACCCAACACCAACAATGAATATGGTTTACTAAAAAAGACTATGTAGTGCTATATAGTGCTTTTCGATTCGTTAATTCAGTGCGCATTAATCCCGATGTCATGCATTTGCTGTATCCTTCCTTCGGAAAAAGGGATGCTCAAAACCCCCAAGAATCATGATGCAGGAATACATAGAAGCATTTCCACTTTCTCGCTCTCTCATACTTTACAATTTGTATTTCTAACGACAGAAAACAATATTACACATTGCATTGATTCTAAAATTCAGCGATAACCACCCAGCAAACTACGATGTTTCTTTTTTGTGTTTTAAGTAAAATGACTAGCGCGAGCATTTATGGACTGCGTGTAGCACGTTCACGGAGTGATGAAGCAACGCAAAACCCCCATGCGATATGCTAGGCTATACACTTAAGTAGTAGCTAACGATATAGCGGATGTGATTCTTCCTTCTTTCTACTAAAACTTAGAGGCTCTCCGTCCTTTATTCTGGCATCGGTTTAAAGATCGTCAATGTCCTCTAATGGGTTAGTTTTTCAACCAAGATAAGTCATCTAAATTTAAATATCCTGTCGCGCCGGCTGTTTCTCGTTGACGAGGAGAAGTTTGTATCGGCCCATTGGACATCAAATCGTCCGCACACCTTTCATCCGGATCGTCTGTCATAGGGAAATCAGTGGGAGGCAGTTTGATTTGTTGTTGATCGCAGTCGGGTTGGGCGAGAGAACTACCGAGGGATGGATACGCTGTTGATGCAGTCAGCGAAGGTAAGTATTGTTGATTCTGGGTTACACAATCACGGTCGTCGGTAACCAAACCCATGACTAACATATTTTCACTAAGACGGTGTTGCTGATAAGTAGTTGGCTGTTGGCTGGGGGGGCACGTAACAGGAACTTGTGCAGTTAGTGCAATCTCTTGCGGTATACTGCTGGTGATGCTGGACGATGAATTCACGCTTACCGACGGCAGCGGTCGCAAAGGACTGCCACTGACATGCGATACTGTAAATGCCGTCGATTCTGACGACCCATCAAAAGGACTCAACAAACCATCCGCCTGCAGGCCTGGCTCATAGGTCGACGCGTACCGATGCTGGTAAACCGGATTGTGCGTGATCATCGACATACTGGGAACAAATGCATCACACCAGTTGGAATATTCGTAGCGATTGGTTCGGAACCATCGGTACCAATCGTTTGCAGGTAATTGCATGACATAGTGAAAAGGAGAAACGAGAATATGTAAAATTAAACATAAAAGCAACATCAAATCCGCCCTTCCGTATAAAACGATGGCAAGCCAAAGGGATTTTCATAAAGCGAAAGAAAGCTCCCGTAATGCGGTTATGGGAAGATTTTTTGTCGATGTATGTTGATCGGCAGCATTCCAATATGACAATATGAACGACACGCACAAGTGGCGATGATATAAAAGATGTATATACTTGATGGGTCGCGGGCACAAACATGTATCATACATAGAAACATAGTCGCCATTAATCTGTATCGATTAAAATGTACAGATGAGGGCAGAAAAAAGACATTACGAAGCAACTACTCACGGCAAGGATTTGTCAAAGGACGAGGACGACTCTTCCTTTTTTGAATTGTTCGTAATTAGAGACGCTCGCGATAACGCGTGGGTTAATTCCACAGGCGGATGACAGATGTTATATTGGGCGTTATTGGCACGCGATTGTGGCAGCACGATTGTAAAGGTAGGTTATGAATATTATACGTCACCAGCCAACCTGGTTGAAAATATATATACAAACCAACCCTTTTCCTCCCAACCACGTGTGCATGCACAGGAATTGTTGTTAAACGAAGGAGGCAGTGTACTGCCAACGAAAGTAAACCATTGAAACAAAGAAAACTAAAAC
>NC_064879.1:3591316-3596316 GCF_943734665.1 Anopheles aquasalis
AGAAGTCATCAACTGTGTGGAGTCTTCCAAAACCAGCAAATGGAAATAAAACCACTAACGAGTGTGTTGTAACGTTGCGATTGACTGGCAGTAGCTGCGGCATATGTTTTCTGTAAGGTTCTCGACAATGAGCTTGAAAAGCCAACCCTCCCCCCTGCCCGACACCACCTTGTTCTACTTTCGTGCTTTCCTGAATCAGCAATTTCTGGAGCGCACAAACCAACGCCCTCAGTGAGTTTGAAGAACTCTTTCATTTGTATATATCAATTCCTTTCCATGCGTCACGCAAGCAGATTTTTTTTCTCATTCTACTGCTTACCAAACAACCAGAAACTGCAAACATATAACTATTCTATCGGGTATTTTATCACTCGCTTGGTAATTTTTTCTGAATTGCGCAAGTTTTTCGACTCAATCCGTCTCAGTAGTGACGGCTGGGGCGAGGTATACACCACCACAGTTTGCCCGGCGGTGCCTTATCACTTGTTGCTTCATTTCAATCTCGAGTTGCCAGTGTGCAACTGTGGGTTGAACTTGAAACATGGGCTACGGTTACTCCTCTTCACTCCGAAAGCACGGAACCACCATAATTGTTGGCGAAATAGTCCCGAAAACTGTTGATTTTGTACGTTATGCTCAAAGATTGAAGCCACCGATGCCTTGAGCAACGGGTTTCAACTTCCTGCAAAACGAAGGGCGTTCTATTTTATAGGAAACTGAGCTCCCCAAAGTTCCAGCCGTAGCCCATGGAAACGAAGAAAAACTCCCAGCCCCCGGTCAAACATGTTCCGACAGCGCATGCCCCAAAAGCATTCATGTACACCGGAATCTGACTTCGGGATCACCTTCTAGCCGCTACTGACTGGGGCATGATTTAACTGAAAAAAAAACAACTAGGAAAAAACGAGTCTACATCGACGACTGCCGGGCAAAATACGGGAATTGTAGAGCACATGAATCCATTTTGTCAGTCAGTCCATTTTGCATTACATTACGAATTACACTGCCTCATTGCAAAGTCGATTGATAATTGGCAGGTTAGTTAACTGCATTGTGTTACTTTTCGAGAATATCTCACGTACTCTCGTGACGACCCTTTGCCCAGGTTCGTTAACAGTTGCCTCCTACAACGTGCTACTACATCTGATATTGACAGGACACTAAAATTCAACCTGTTATGAGTGTAATTTAGATTTTGATGGCTCGAAACACCCCGCCAATGCCGGGGCTAATATAGAATCAGAGAAGAGCTGAATGCAACACGCTAACGAATTATAAAAAAAAAAGAACGCGAATAGATCAACCCACTATCGTCCGTCACATCCCAGCATCGTGAGTGAGCTTCGTTGCTAGCTTTTATATAAAATTCAAAAGCAACCACCGTTGACACATGGGTGATCTCTGGTGGAAAACGCAAAAATGTCCCTTTTTGTACACAAACTTGATGTTGGCGTTTGATGGAAAACCAATATTGGCTGTTTGTTAACCGGTAGGATGAATACTACACTTAATTACGGCGAAGAACACACACGATGCTGCAGTTTCCGGTAGAACTAGCCAACGAAATAATCAAATCTAGTTATACAAAAATCCCTATTTGTGTGTTCTAGTAGGAGGCTCACGGATGACTGATGTAGGGTTACGGGTGGGCAGATATTTCTTGTCGCATAACACGACCCGCGCGCTACGAAATACAATCGTGCCTCGAGAAACCGATGACCATGAATGCTCATTCGTGGGCAGCGATGGATGGACACGAGAGAGAGAGAGAGTACGAGAGAGAGTAAAAAAAATTTAAAATATTTAATGACCTAGTCTAGGACCACAGGGCGTTAACAGTGTGCAACTAGTTGCAAAATACCGTGGATAAATTGTACTTTTGCTTAAACATACATGCAAACCAAGAGAATACCCCGACGATCCACCGAGTGCGACGTTGGTAAATGCATCAAAACAATCGATGGCAATGCCACCAAAGAACCATCCTTTCACGAATGGAAAACGAATGTGTTTCAATAGTGTACCCCAAATGTTTTCATTTATTTCCCCACGCATACCGCGGATTGCCAATGTCGCCACTCTATCACATACGTCCGCGCGCAAGCAGCAAAATCATGGCTACGTGTAATCAACCCTCACCGAACAGTGCCGTACCCGTCATCCTTTGGGCGCGAAAGATAATTCAGACACTTTGCCCGATAAGGAAATGCCGCTACTGGAGCTTTCATCACTGCTCTCTCCATATGCTCGAGAACCGAGAAACTCTCCACGACCAACCAGCGACGGCCCACCACCACCTGTTGATTTTTCGTCGCGCAGAAGTTGGAGCAACTTTCCCGGAGCGTCGCGACATGATGTCGCTAATCAAATACGTGCGCCAGAATCAACCTGGGAGACGGTCGATCGGCACATCGGACAAAAAAGGCTTGGTGGCGCCAGTGCAACTTTGAACAAGGGATTACTTTTGGGGGCTTGATGCTTGGCAACTTTTGCCAATTTCATTCTATAGCTCGCTACTTTTTTACTTTTACTTTTACTCAACACCCAAGCGGATGTAACACCCAGCCAGGGTTATAGCAAAATAATATTGTTCTGTGTAGCTTGAGAAAAGGATGAAACACATAGACATTACAAATAGTACCAACTGCCTACTACACTAAGAATTGTAGAATATGTTGATACCGCAGCACACAGAGCACCTTCTTCTGAGCTAATATTGGATGGGGTAATCAAAGTATAGAGCAGTGGTCTCAAACTCGCGGCCCGCGGGCCGCATGTGGCCCGCCAAACTATTTTGTGCGGCCCGCGGCCACATCCGCGGAATAAATTTTAGATGTTTATGGTCGTTAATTGTATGTCATTGTATGTCAAATTTGTCATTTTTTTTATGCGCATGTTGGAATTAAAGATTTGTCTTACATCTACAATGACAATAACGTTCGAAAAATTGAATAAAGAAAAAATTCTCAACATTTTACCATTCACCACATAATGGTGCGGCCCGCGGACTCGCGGATTCCTTAAACTGCGGCCCGCTGCTTTGCTGATATTGTCCTCTGCGGCCCGCATGCCTATATGAGTTTGAGACCCCTGGTATAGAGTGACACTAAAGCGCACCAGGAAGTGGGGTAAAACTAATCGTCGGCATAACCGACAAGAGCGAAGAGCGGGAGCGATTGGAGGAGAGCCGTGTTACATGATTTCTAAATCAGCACAGAAATATGTTGCGAAGTACATGCGCATCACCACATGCCCCCTTGCTCCCTCGGTTGCTTATTCGAGCTCACATATATTACAAGGCACTTGCGCGGGAAAACATAAGCTCTCTGGCTCTCTTAGCAAAGGCACAAAATATATGCTTGCCTCCGTGCGATACAAGCAGCACGGTTCCTCTTTTCCGCGAGCCTTTTCTACGGAATCAACCTGTTATCTGTGGTGCTCGCGCTCTGTACCTGCTTATAAACATGTCACTTTGACGAAACATCAGAGCCATGGTTGACGAATCTATAAGCAGGCAGGGCAGGACAGGGCAGGGCAGGGCGATAACATCGAAGGTGTTCCACTTTCAGGAAATGGCTCACCACTAACAATTCCGTAAAAAGAGAAGAAGGAAGAGATGCGTTAATAAGGAGGCATTAAACACATTGTCTAATTGCTAATTCGCTCAAACCTATTGCCAGCTGGCTGATGAAACAGAAAACACTGTTTCGGTTCGTTAGTGCTCTCGCTACACATCGTGTAATAAAATCGTTCTAGCTATAGGTAGGTAATGCATCAAGTGGCCACGAAACCTATTAAGATCGAACTGCCTTGACGAGATAACTTTCCGAAACTACTACGAGATGTCCATGGCCCCGTAATCAAGACGAAAGTACACTTTTCATACACTTTCACCGTGGTTGCCCCTTGTACAGCCGGCTTTCTACCTTGGGTTCAATTTTTATAGTTTCTTCAGAATGGGTCCGCTGTCTTGATTACTTCGCAGACGGACATTCCCAGTCCCGGTGAGAACACATGCATGTAATTTTACCTTAACTGGAAAAAAGGACACCACCAGGGCGTACTAACACACACAGGCTGTGCAACACACCATCAGAGCAAGGCGTTGACAAAAAGGTGCATAATTGTCAAGCAAATGGTGCGACGCTGTAAGCGCACAAGATGCAACTGCAACTTGCACCACACACAAGCAGATGTGTGCGACAGAGAGCACCATGCAGCCCGCCGTGTAGAACAAAAACCAATTCCATAAACACAGACGGTACCCAGAACGGGTAATGGTACCTTTTCGTGAGGCGAGGAAAAACGAGCGAGAATCCCAAACGAAGCTGAAGAAAGAACACAGCGGGTGGGTGGGGGGAGGGGGAAGCAATTGTAGGTGGAAGTTTCCCAAACACGCGCTAGGGAAACTGGGATGGGCAAGGGTACATCGAGGAAACATAACGGTAACATATTTAGCCAAGGAACCAAACTGTAGAGTGAAAAAGGAATAGGAAAAAGAAGCGCATAATAAAGCGGGAAGACGAGGTACAGAGGATCAAAGGAAACCACGCAACACAATGCAGTGATGCTAAAGCAGGCCGCTCCGGTAAGTTATTATTCATTACGAGCTGGATTTCACCCGTTGAGCATAGCGAGAAAGGAAAGGTCTAAAACGCCGTACCAATTATGCGTGTTTTGAATTGTGTATACACAAAACGAATAACCGTGCAACACCAAGGTGCACCAGTCGCAATGCTCTGCACTTTGGGGAAGGGTCAACCACCGAAAGAATGCCATCCTGCGCGCTTGCTGTTGGTTGAGAAGGCCATAATATCATGCTTTCAAAACACTCATTCGGTTATCAGCCGAGCCGAGCCGGTTCAACAACACCAAAGCGGGACTGCTTAAGCAATCGTGTTCCAATCATAATCGACCGAATGGAAGGAAGTAATGTTGGGAAAATAATTAAAATAACAATAATGCGGAAGGGCATAATAAGTATGCACTATGAAGTGTAG